>NW_028277035.1:72237700-72538500 GCF_059951505.1 Python bivittatus
ATCTAGTATAGCTTTATGAAGGCTTACTGAATACCAAAGAAACCAACTGGTCTATAAGAAAGACTAAATGAAGAACAGAAAAGGGACATGGCAAGGAAAAGTATTACATGGCCAGAACACACACACACACACACACACACACACACACACACACACACCTAACAGGCAAAGCAGATAACAAGAAGACCTGGCATTGGCTAAGAGCAGGAAAGTTGAAGAAAGAGACATAGGGGATAATTCTGGCTGCACAAGACCAAGCCTTAAGAACAAACACATATAAATCCAGAATTGAGAAGACAGCAACAGAAAGCAAATGCTGCCTCTGCAAAGAAGCTGAAGAAACTATGGACCACCTAGTTAGCTGCTGCAAGGAGATTGCACAGACTGACTACAAACAATGGTACAAAGTAGCAACAATGGTGCATTGGAATATCTGCAAGAAATAACATTTGCCTGCAAGCAAGAACTGGTGGGGCCACAAAACAGACAAAGTAATAGAAAAGAAGAAGCTAAAGTGCTCTGGAACTTTAGAATTCAAACAGACAAGCGCCTGCCACACAACGCCCCAGACTTAACAACTGTTGATAAGAAAGACAAAGAAGTCTGGATAGCAGACATTGCAATACCTGGAGACAGCAGAATGAAAGAGAAACAAATGGAGAAAATCACCTGCAAGACCTGCAAATAGAAGTAGAACAGCTATGGCAAAAGAAAACAAAGATAGTACTAATAGGCACCTTAGGTGCAATCCCAAAACATCTGGAGCACCACTTGAACACCATTGGTATTGACAAAATCACCATCAGTCAGTTGCAAAAGGCAGGTTTACTTGAAACAACTTACATTTTGCAACGATACCTTTAACACCATCAAACAACAATGTCTGTCTATCCCAGGTCCTTGGGAAGGACTCAATAGGTGGATAAAAATGCCAAATACAGTCTAAACAACTGGCTGACTCTGCAACCAACCATAATAATTTATTAAATGTATATGCCTCCCAACTCCCAGCAACCCTGATTGCTGCTAATACTAGGTTGGAAGAGAAGCAAAGTCAAGAAATCTTGCCATAGGTGGCAGGAGAAGGGAGAAATGAATCTCTTGTCTTCCATTGTCTCTCTTGCCAAGAAAGGCAGGAGAAGGGGAGAGAAAAGAAGGGGGAATGGAAGGAAAAAGGTTGCTTTGCTGTCCCTAACTCCAATCCCATGGAGTGATCATATGGATTGCTGGATAGAGAACTCTCAGCAGCTACCCCCAAAAGAGGGGTTCCACACCCTGCTTCTTTCCTCTCTCCTGCTTCTTGTGCAGACAGAACTTCTGTTCTGCTTTGTTGAATAAGGGTTGGAAATGTGGTCCTCATTTCTTTAAGCTGGCAGACTTTGATTTCTGCACTGGATAATAAGATCTTTGATCTTCATGTGAAAGAGCCCAAAGATCAATGCTGAAGCTTTCCAGATGGAACAAGTGAATTGCTTTTAGCCAGAAGTGGCACTCTATCTTGTCCTTGTCATAGATTACCTTATGAAACATCTAGACTGTATTATATTTTTATAGGAAGTTTCATACTTTGACTCATGCCAGTTGGTTAAGTATCCTGCTGACAGGATTGGTTAAACTATGAGAAAAAGGGGCTTCCTCAATTATAATAGATATGAGAGTGATGTTGCTATTATTTAATTGGTGGGCAGTGTTGTGATGACTGATGCAATCAGTTATGAAAAAAATGTCAAAGGAAGTTTTGGAAAGAATCTACCTCTTTAAAAGACATCACAAAGCATGTATCTCAGCAGTGTGGGGTGGAGGATATACATTTTTTCCCTATTGTGATGACTGAAAACTGATATTTATAATCATCTCACTCTTTTGTTTTTAAATTCTAATGGCGTATTTGCAATCAATTATTTTATATACTTTATTTAAATAGGGTAGTAATATTTATACAGCTGTCAAATCTCTAGTCCAAATGTCTTGAGAAGGGAAAACATTTTATTGGCATTTCTCCCCAAGGGAGAGAAATTCTTCAGCAATTTGAAGCAGGATCACTGCATCTTCTTACCTTTCTAAGGGCTTGTATGCACATCTCCCTCTACAGGACACAAACATTCTCCCATAACTATGTCATGTCCTCATGATGTTGCCTTTGTCTCATCCCTAGCTGGTGGCAACAGAAATCCATTTATCACTTCTAGTTTTCAAGTTCCTCTTTTCCAAGCACAATCAAGCCTGCTGTATCAACACTGTGGCTGATGAAGCTGCCAAAAGCTGGAGTCTGCCCAGCTCTTATTGAAGATTATACCCATCATGGATATCCCACTCCCCTCCAGTCACTGGACACTACCCTTCATGACTTGGGCTGCAAGAGACACCAGACACCTGGCTTCTGCAGAATCATCTGTCCATGTCCAGCCTGACCTTCATTTTTTAAAAGGCTTCTTGGGTCTTACCAGGGTTCTTAAATAGTGAGAACATGTAAGATTTGTTTTTAAACATGTATTTAGTAAGCTAGTCTTGTGCTACACAGAAAGCCAATTTAAACAGGATAGGAGTGGTGGGTTCTGCCAGTAGTGAATTGCCAGTTCTGTCACCTGTGAGTGCATTGTATGTTTTCCACTCTTTCTGCCAACATGGGGCTTCAGGACTTTCTATTGTTTTCATCACTGGGAGTGTGGCATTTTGCATACCCCACAAGCTAGTTTCAAGTGTTGCCAGCCATATCCACTTGCTGCCAGCACTGCCATCCTTTCGCAGTGCTGGTCAAGGACAGAGCCTGTTTATTATCAAATGCTCCCCCTCATTTCACCCCAGGCCCTCTCCCATGTGTGCAACCTGTCAGTTGGGCTACTTTGGGACATGGATTTAGTGTTTCCAGAAATATTTCTCAACTTAACTTCAGAAATCATCCAATTGACAGATAACAGGTGCAGAGAACCTGCATGCTTACAACCTGTTGGGCAAATTGACAGGTGGCTTACCCAGCTGTTCTAAGCATTTGCCTTCCCTTGTCCATCCGGGCCCATTGCATATTAAGGAGAATGGTTGGTGCTTGCTCTTCTTGGCAGGTGAGCCTTGCTGGAAAGGGGATACACAAATCGGTTTCCTTAATTTGCCCCACATTAAAACTGAAAGAACAGCAGCAATTACTGGAAATAAGGATAGTGCAGAGTATGCTGGCATGCATTTCTGCCAGCTTATGGATTGCTTAGAAAGTACTTCATCTGGCCATCTGGCCATGCCCTAAGGTCTCCCCCTCCAGCTCCCTGGCCTTCTACTACTAAAGTGGAAATAAAAACAGCTGCACTGGCAGAATGGCCACGGTTTTACATCTTCAGAACACCAGGCCCATTCTCATTCTGAGGAATATGGTAGCTGCTACACACACACACACACAAAAAAATGGAATTCAGGAAAAAAATCTGGAAAATGAGTCCCCCCCCCCCCGACAGGTGGCACAGATTGAAAACAAAAACAAAAACAGGAAAAGTTCCACTCTGCTTTGTTTTTGAAAGAGGGCTTAATAATATCTTAAATGAATAAAATTGTTATCCATTCCAAATTTTTGTTTCTAGGCAGGCATATTCATCTCTTTATAAAAAAAAAGTGAAAGGAAATTATTTTATAGTATTGGCCCTCTTTTCATTGCTACCTTGCACTGTATGCACATCTCTCTCTCTTTTTTCCCCCCCTCTTTGTCTAACCATCATCTACATCTAGTTTATATGGTTATATGGATGCATACAAGTACTGAAATAAAGCAACCCCAAGACAAAGGCAAGGTTATTTACAAATTACCAAAGCATATCAATATGTGGGGAAATAATATTCTTAAAATGTAGTATGAAGCAGTGCCACAATAATGGGTCCACTGCTTCTTTGTGACACTTTCTTGGAAAGCAAAATCAGTACGCCACACCTTGGAGAGTTGGTACAGGCAAAGTCCGAAGACCCTGGGAAATCATTTGGGAAGTTAATTTCCCTCTTCAGGCCCAGCTATTAAAAGTTTGCCTTATAAGAAATAAACAAGACATTTGTTTTGCTGACAGCTATTTCCTGCTCATCTGTCCCTGGAAAACATCTTCTTTTGCAATCCTCAGCCAATTAAAAAAAAAAGAAAAGAAACTGTTTCCATTCACCGATGTAGGCCCTGAATGAGGCAGGAGTTACTCAACCTTACCGTGTGGGCCTAGGTAATATGCAAAATTTATAAGTATCACCAAGAAACAGATGTGAAGGTACCTGGGTTTTTTTCTCTGGTGTCTAGCAATCAATGTGCACTTGAGAAAAAGAGAGAGCAGAAGAGCATGTGTGACTAAAACAGTATACAAATAGAAGGCTGCCCCTATTCACATCTTTCTAAATGGTAATTTTTGTACCACTTAAAGGATTACACATGCATCTTAATAGTTATCTTTGCTCCTGAGTACTGAGAAGTTCTGGGGGCAAAATGCTATGCCAAGTGTACAGGTAATCCTTGGTTAATGACCACTTGTTCAACAACTGTTCAAAGTTACAACGGCGCTGAACAAGTGGTGGTTATGACAAGTCTTTGAAATTCTGTCTTCCCCAGCATCCCCATGGTTACATGATTGTGATCTGGGCACTTGGCAACCAACTCGCATGTATGATGGTTGCAGCGTCCCATGGTCACATGATCATGATTTGCAACCTTCCTGCCAGCTTCCCACAAGCAAAGTCAATGGGGAAGCTGGCAGGGAAGGTTGGAAGTTGCTTGGGTAAGTCTTCCCCACCGGTGCACCCTCCCAGCCCATCTGCACTCATGCTGCACCTTGCCAACCACCTACACGGCCTCATGCACCCTCCCCGGGCCTTGCTGCTCTCATGCTGTGCCTCCCTGGCCACTCATGCCTCCTCACATATCCTCTTCCACCCAGCAGCAGCCATCCCAGGCCCTGCCACACTTGCGCCATGCCTCTCCAGCCACCCACACACCTCCTCGCTCCCTCTCCTACCCAGCAGCAGCCACTTACCTGCCTGCCACCCTGCTTGTGAGCCACCTGTGACTTGCAACTTCTTGCCGGCTTCCCTACTGACTTTGGTTGCTTAACAATCTACGATCCTCACATAGCAACAGCAATGGGGATTGCAGGGATTGCCGTCACTAAGCAATGTGGTCATGTGACATCGTGTTTTACAGCCACATTGCTTAGCGATGGAAATTTTAGTCCCAATTACCATTGTAACTTAAGGGCTGCCTGTAGATTCCTTTGGAAGGAGGCCAGTGAAGGCTAATGGCATTTTCTGGTATTTGACTAGAGGGTAATGGAATAGTTGAACGTAGATAGAGGAAGACAGTAGAGAGCCAAATCTCAGTTTTAGATATAAAGTAGTCTCTGTAAAGACACATCCTGTCATATTGTGGCTGTTTACATATTCCCGGAAAGGAGGATAAAAGACGACATTGATTTCCTTAACATGTGCTTGTGTTGATTTGTAATGGGCCAGCTGTCCCAACCCTTGGGAGCTAAGGAAGAAGATCCTATAGGTCCTGCCAATGGAGGGATGCCTGATTGCCCTGAAGAGAAGGAAGTAACAGATGGGGAGTATCAGAGACTGCTTGCTGGGATGGGCTGAACAGCAATCTGTCAACCAGGCAGCCTTATAAAAACGGTGTGCTGTCTTCCTAGGGTGCACCATCAGGATGAGATGAATAGGCTCCCAAGATTCCTTAAACTCACTGATAAACATTCCTTCCTTGTAATTCATATGGGGAAAATGACATAGCAGGAGGCTGAAGTTCCTGGGGCACAGGTGATATTTTCTCCATTCTTTCCTGTTGAAGGGCATGGCCTAAGAGAGAGAAAAATTGGAAGCGTTCAACCAGCTATGTAACTGGTATAAATGTGAATGGTTTGGAAACTGATAACATGACATATTTCTGAGATGAGGAACTCTTGGTGTGAGCTAGGATGTACATTATGAAAATTGGAAAGAATGTATTTAGAAGAGGCCTTAGAAACCTTACCCAGAGAATTTAAACTGAATTATGTGGGTAGTGTGGAAGAGAGCCTAGAAACTTTAGGTTTTAAAATATACAAACTCCACGGAGAGAGCAGAATATCAGTTACAGTGGAGCCATCTAAGAATGTCTCCAGTTTCCCAGGCCTGATGACACAACCAGGTCTTGAGGGACTTCCTAAATGACAGCAGGGAAGGGGTGAACCTCACTTCAGGGTGGAGATTGTTCCACAAGGAGGGAGCCACGGCAGAGAAGGCCCACCTCCTGGGACCCCCCAGATGCATCCCCTGGCTGATGGAATGTATAGCATACCTTCCCTACCAGATATAATGATTCATTATTGGTCACATAAGGCACAAAAATTGGGGGGGGGGGAAAGTATTTATTTAAACAATAGCCTCTGATATTCCAATCATCTTACTTTGGAAAGTCCTGAGTTATATAAAAAGAAATAAATTTAAAACATGTAAGAACACTTCCTATAATTTATTTAATAAATTTATTTAATAAATTACAGGAATATACACCTAGAGAAATGAAACATGAATTTCTTTTACCTTGCTAAAGCAAATAAAGAGTGTGCAAGCATCAACACCAAACTCTCAATCCGACCATTTTATTTTTGGAGGATTGAAATGCTTTATTGGGAAATGCTATTAAAAAACTCTGGTTTTATTCTAGTTAGAACTACTTACATGAACTTAATTTCTTCTTTTATCTAGTTTATACCAGGGTCACTGCTGTGAGATTTATTTGATTTCACAGTTAGTTAGTTAATTTGCTCATTCTGAGCTTTTGCTGTCAGTTGTGCTTTTGGAGAAGTACTACAGTTTTACATGGTACACTGCATCTGGAATAATTATTACTCCACAGAATTGTTATTATTAAAAATCTAAAGGAAGAGGAAAATTGGTGAAAGATTTCTGCAGTGATTTTATCAGCTGAAAACAACCACATGGAGTAAATTGTAGGGAAAAAAAAAGTTTAAAATGTTAAGCAGTCCATATACCCAATGTCTAATATTTTCCCCACATTTATTTAGTAGCATGAACCTGAATTCTATATTCAAAATAACATGGATCTCAGAATTAAGCCATCTCCCTAATGAAAGGTGTTGTTGTTGTTGTTCAGTCGTTAAGTCGTGTCCAACTCTTCGTGACCCCATGTACCATATCGCACCAGGCCTTCCTGTCCTTCACTGTCTCCCTGAGTTTGCTCAGTTTCATGCTCATTGCTTCAGTGATGCTATCTAACCATCTCATCCTCTGCCGTCCTCTTCTCCTTTTGCCTTCAATCTTTCCCAGCATCAGGGTCTTTTCCAAGGAGTCCTCTCTTCACATTAGGTGACCAAATTATCTGAGCTTGAGCTTCATTATCAATCCTTCCAATGAGCAGTCAGGGTTGATTTCCTTTAAGATTGACTGGTTTGACCTCCTAGCAGTCCAGGGGACTCTTAAGAGTCTTCTCCAGCACCACAGTTCAAAGGCATCAATTCTTTGGTGTGCAGCCTTCTTTATGGTCCAGCTGTCACAGCCATACATTATTACTGGAAAAACCATAGCTTTGACTATGCGGATCTTTGTCAGCAAGGTGATGTCTCTGCTTTTTAATATGCTATCTAGGTTTGCCATAGCTTTCCTCCCAAGGAGCAAGCGTCTTTTAATTTCATGGCTGCAGTCTCCATCTGCGGTGATCTTGGAGCCCAAATAAATGAAGTCTGTTACTGCTTCCATTTCTACCCCTTCTATTTGCCAGGAATTGATGGGTCCAGATGCCATGATCATACTTTTTTTAATGTTGAGTTTCAAGCCAGCTTTCGCACTTTCCTCTTTCACCTTCAGCATAACGCTCTTTAGTTTAATGAAAGGTAGCATGTAATATATATACAGTATATATGTATGTATCAATATTGCACAGGATTTCCATCTCCAAATGCTAAAGAGCATTTAAAAAATAGATTCTGAGAGAAAATCATAGCACTGAATCAGAGCCTACAGTCTTAAGAGATAAAAAGAGTTTAATACATATAATTTGGACTAATAATGATTATGAAAGATAATTAAAACTATCCAGAGGACATGAAAAATGTTAACTGGGAAGGTGGAGAAAAAAGCTGATCAAGAATTATTCAGCAGTGTATTACTAGGATTAATGAGGTGAAGATGAATAAAAGCAATATCTGGGTGAAGAACTGGAATAACAGTTTCATACTGTGTGTGCAGCTTTGGGACTCAAGCTGTTTTCCAATGAAAGATTTGGAAGCCTGACATTTTTAGCTGTTTATTGGGCAAAAGAGTAAAGAGTAGGCAACTAAAAAAAAATCTAATTAGTAGGATGGAAAAAACTTGGAATCTATATAGTTGGCCACTCAGTCCAAATTCTTGTTCAATCCATTAATGTTTTGGATTCAGTTAATGTGTTACCTCCATCCAAACCTCATTTCTTGGCATTCATTCTTTCATTCTTTTTTTAAAAAATCTAGATTCTAGAATTACTCTGTTGACACCATAAAACTAATGTTAATCTTACCAAAAATGTAGGAGAAATTGATAGGCCATAAGGGCTACCTGGCTTCAAAAGGCTTCTGATAATTAACATTTCATCCTGGCATTGCATTCCTTGAACTAATTACTCATTAAGCCTTTCCCTGTTGAATTACACTTCCTAGTAAACTCGACTAAAAACTCAGTAATACTAAAATAAAATTTAACAGTCCTATTAAACATTCAGGCTGAACTTTTTAGAGATAATTCCTATCAAGCCACAAAGGGACTAAGCTTGTAATGCATACTTATACATAGCTGTACATAAGATCTAGTTAACTCCTACTTCTGGATGATTGCTTATGACTCATTTTATGACTACTTATTACTGCTTATGACTCAGCTTAGCTTAGCTGAGTTATGGGGCAGGTTCACATTTCTAAAATATTTGTGGCCAACTATTTAAGCCAATCCTTTAGAATAGAAATTATAAAAAGCACACAGCAGTAGATTCATTAGAAGATCGAACACATTTTCTTAGAGGTTAAACAAAGATCAAACTTTCTTATATAATGATAGTTAGCTGTGTTTATGATTTATTAAATGTATTTAATCTCTAAACAATTTATAAAAAAATATAACAGAATACAAAAATGATATGCATGTAATAATAACAGAGTAAAAGCTACATCAGTAAAAACAGATATGAAAGGAAGTTGATAGCTGGGGATGGTCAACATAAAACATTAGTTTTAAAGATCCTTGAGGCACATCAGTCTGACACAATTTTTTCACAGGATATGCAGAGAAGGCTCTTCTTTATACTGTCATCAATCAACAATATGCAGTGATTGTGTTGTATGAATTTGTTAATTTTTCAGTTGCATTGAGACTTTTTACTTTGTTGCAAGAAACTAACATAGCTACCTCTGTGGAAGCTATTTAAGGCAGGTACCTTTAAAAATATGTCAGGAAGGGGATGCTCCAGATCCCTTCTGTGAAACAATGTTAACTTGTGGTATCTAGGACTTTCTCTGTGGAGTCCTTGGGGTTCTCTGAGCTTGGTTCTTTGATTGCAAACATTTCATTACCCGGCTAGGTAACATCTTCAGTGCTAAAATGGGATGGGGTTTGCTCTCTATTTATGCGCTGTGGCCTGCCTTGCCAGTGCTGGTAAGGGTGGGGGTTTTGTTTTGCTCCTCCGGTAGCTTCAAACCAAACTTCAAACCAAACTACTCAAATTAAACCCAGGAAACAAAGAGGCACCTGAACCAGAATGGGTAATCAACATGTCTAGCTGGCCACTATCCACTGCCGAACACAATATCCTCAAGAAAGGCCTCAACTACAACATGGACAATGCCAATCCACTAGATTTCTGTGCAGTCCTAGAAGCAGCATTCAAAATGACAGGATTCAACCCAGAGACCCAAGAAAACATAAGGCAGACAATCATACCACAGATCAGAAGAACACGGTATCAACACCAACTCAAAGCAGAGGACAGAGTAGCCCTCAATAGCCTAAGGAAGGACCAAACCATCATCCTCCTCCCAGCAGACAAAGGCTGCACCACAGTTACTATGGATAAATCACAATACCTGCAAAAAGCTAACAAGCTATTAGAGGACAAAAAAACTTACATCCCTGTTAACACCAACCCAATACAGAAACTAGACAACCTAATCAAGAGAACCCTCAATTACCTAACTAAGAAAGGCCAGATCACAAAGGAAGAACAGTGGCGGATGAAAAGCAGTGGACCCATCCTCCCACACTTTTGTGGACGACCAGAAATATACAAGCCTGACATACCGCTCCGACCAATTGTATCTTTACCAGGGACTCCAACATACAACATAGCGAAAGAACTGACAAAAAAGCTGGGACACCTCACAGAGAACAGTGAATATTCTATCAACTCCTCACTACAATACCTCCAGAAAATCAAAGATGTACACATAGATGAACATGAAATTATGGTCTCATTTGATGTCACAGCACTCTTTACATCCATAAACCCAGAACTTGTGAAAGAATCCACATCAGCAGTAGTACACAACACACCCGACTTAACCAAATACACCCAGATAGAAATACCCAGAATCACGGACCTCATCAATCTCTGCCTCACCACCTATTTTCAGTTTGATGGACAAATATACCAACAAATCAGAGGCACACCCATGGGATCACCACTGTCAGGACTCATAGCAGACATTGTGATGCAATGCCTAGAAGCTATAGCACTTCTCCACATACAATCTAAAGTATGGATCTGGTATGTAGATGACACATTTGTTATTATAAAAAAGAAACAACTAGAGAAGGCGCATGAACCATCAACATCTTCAAAGGAATAAAATTCACCAGAGGGGAAGAAAACAACAACACGCTACCCTTCCTGGATATCCTCATCAGCAGAGGAAAGAATAGGAAATTAGAAACCCAAGTCTATTGGAAGACAACCCACACCAATCAAGTACCCCATTACCAAAGTAACAACCCAACCTCCCACAAGAGGAGCTGTGTAAGAACATTATTCAAGCGAGCACAAACGCATTGCAGCAACCCAGAACAGCAGAAAAAGGAAACAGACCACCTATACAACATCTTCCAACAAAATGGATATCCACGTAATTTTATTGAGTGCTTGACCACTCAACCTACTACAACACAACCTACACAAGCTATGAAAAGGATCACACTACCATACATCAGAAACCTCTCAGAAACCACCAACAGGTTATTACAGCCACATGGCATCTCTGTAGCACACAAACCAACAAAATCACTCCAACATATCTTAAGTAAACCAAAAGACCCAGTAGCACAAGAAGAAAAAACAGGAGTCATCTATAACATACAGTGTAAGGACTGTAACAAACACTACATAGGACAGACAGGCAGAAGACTTGCAGAGCGCATCCATGAGCACCAACTAGCAGTCAGAAGACGTGATGAAAATTCCTTAATCTCAAAACACATGGACAGACTTAACCATAGTTTTAACTGGGAAACTGGCAGCATTCCAGACCAAGCTAAATCCAAATATGCAAGAGAATTCTTGGAAGCCTGGTATTCAGACAAGGCAGCAATTAACAGACACATAGAGATAAACAGCATCTATATACTATTCAAAAGAGACAAAAGTCCAGAAGATTGCCTCACCAGCAATCAGTTACCAGCAATCATCACCCAGATAAGCAAAGGTTACCACCAGGCGCACAATCAAGCAGCAAACATATGCTAAACAAGGAACTACCAGAGGAGCAAAACAAAACCCCCACCCTTACCAGCACTGGCAAGGCAGGCCACAGCACATAAATAGAGAGCAAACCCCATCTCATTTTAGCACTGAAGATGTTACCTAGCTGGGTAACGAAACGTTTGCAATAAAAGAACCAAGCTCAGAGAACCCCAAGGACTCCACACTTCAACCCTGAGCTACACATATTCAGGACTTTCTCTGTTATGGCACTTGCCCTATGGAGTTAAGCTGGTCTATAGAAATAAGCTAGGGTTCCTGTTGATGGATTGTCTGCCTATTGCCCAGCAGAATCCTCCCCTGGAATTCTGGACCTGGTTTGTTGGACTGGTAGTGGAGACTCCTACCTTTTGGTGTTCAGAGACTTCAACCTCCATATTGAATATACAGGCTCCATGGCTTTAATGGGCTTGTCCCAGGAGATTTTAGGACCAACACATATAGGTGGACAGATTTTGGACCTTTTCTTTGCTTCAGGGTAGTTGCTATATGATCTTTGTCATGGTCAAGTCACTTCCTGATCCAGACGCAATTGACTACCACATGGAACCTCTATAGGGCCAGGCCTATATGAATGGCCTGCCCCATGTACTTCAATAATGCAGTTGTCTTCCAGCAGGCACTTAGGAAGTTTCCTGACAATCTGGCCAATGAATCCTGGGCCCCTGACAAAACTGCCTGAAATAGCCTCTCTCTGTTGGCTGATCCTGGATAGCTTCTTGGTTTACTGACATCCTGTGGGAGATGAAGCAACAGAAGTGATCCTAGAGTGCTGGTGGAGAGGGTCAAAAAGTGAATCTGACTGAGCATGAGTACATGTCCACATCTGGCCCTACTTTCCAGCAATCAGAGAGGGAAACCACCATTACGTCTCCTCTTTTATTACATCAGTAGGTTGTCCTACACTGTGCTTCAGATGGTCAGTTCCCTGTTAGGAAAGAATCAATGTTTTATTGACTAAGTTGGCCAGATTCATTTAAGTCTTGACTCCATGTGAATAGGGACCAGGATTCTGATGGGGGCATCATCTTACTTGGGATTACTTTCAGCCTGTGACCTCTGATGAAGTGGATAGGTTGCTCTCTAAGATGTCCTTTGCTACCTGTGGGCTGGATATCTGTCCTTCCTGACCCCTTTAGGCAGGTAGATAGAGGCTTGGCAGTACTGCTTTTCAGTGTTTGTGCTGGCTGTTTGGAATGGCCTCCCAGGGAACATCTGATTGGCTCCAACCCGGAAGGTTTTCTGAAAGCTACTTAAAACAGAGCTCTTCTGGAAGGCATTTGTGCCTTGATTCCATTTTGGCATACTTACAGTTTGGTGTGGTTAATTTAATTTTAATCTAGTTTTGTACCTTTTTTGTATATTTTTTGTTTATTGTACATTGTTTGTTGTGTATCTTATTGGTAAACCACCACCAGTCCTTAGGGATCTGGCAAGTTATAAACAACAACTCTTCCTCCTCCCCCTCCTCCTCCTTCTCCTCTTCCTCTCTTAAGAATTACCTATTACCAGGCATATTATAATAGCACAAAAGTGATAACATTTGCCTTATAAATAGAAAATTGCTGGCTTGAAACCTGGCAGATTTTTTAAAATTACTATTTTTACTTCTTCCAGCACAGGGGGAATAGCAAGGAATTACCGAGTGAGAGATATGATAACCTGTGGTCTGAACTGAGTACCTTTCAAACTGTTTCAGTCCAGACAGGATTTTTAAAGTTAACCTGAGCACAGGGCAGACACAGATGTATGGTATGCATATGCTGTAAATTGTTAATTAAATATATTACAAAAACCTGGACACATACTTGCTGTCAGATATTTCATACTGTGACTGTTATCTAACATAACAGTATTGCCCACAATATAGGGTTTTATCCCTAGAACATGGAAACAATTGCTTAGGTTTTCTCATGGGCACCTAGATAAAAATGTGATACAGATAACCAGCCAAGTTCATTTCCTTATAAAAACTCAGTGTTATAGCAAATGACAGCACATAGCTGATATTAGTTGATTCCAATATAGTTAAGCATGGTTGGACATGGTTTAGATGGTTTGGATGACAGACTACCAAGAAATCTCAGGACTATGTAGACCAGAGTAGAAACAAACAAACAAACAAACAAACAATAACCAACCAACTAACCAACCAACCAACTAACCAACCCTGAAAAGCCCATAGCAAGCCACTTTGCTGCCAAAGAAATTACATGGACGTGTAGTCACCAAGAACTGGGCTAAATTCAAGGGGCTTGACTTTACCAATAGAACATAAAAATCCTAAAAAATGGCACCACAGATTTTCCATTGTTTGCCTGCAATCCCACTGAAATGTTTTTTGTAGCCTCCTTTGATTTTAATGACTTTGAATAATTTGGCATCATCCACAGTTCTTACACCTATTTCATTTATGGGGGAAAAAAAAAAGTACTGGTCCCAATATAGAACATTAGGACACTGAAAAGGCAAGTTCAGTGTCACATAAACCAATAATATGTTTTTAAAGTGCTTAGTACAAGGAACTGGCCACACATAAAAACGAACAAATAAGAAGTTGGTCTTTATGATCCTACTGTCACTGTACAGCTCATTATTTGACAACAAACCTAAAGAACAACAAAAGAATTCCATAGGGAAAGTATTAAAAGGGACTGTCATCCACATATATTTTGCAGTGTGTCCATGCATCTATAAGTCAAATATGAAGTTCCATACCTTTTTAAATTGGACTGATTTTGTGCATAGTAAAAATATCATACATTGATTAAGATTTTGAATCCTGTATGACATAGCTGAAAACTGCTTCAAAGTGGCAGTGATTCTACCTCGATATCAGAAAGTTTTGCAAATATGTAATACTATGTAAAATTATTCAGAGGTTATATATTTGTTTTAGTAACCATGAATGTGCATCTCTGATACCAGAACTCTTTGTGACATTGGGCTGAACCATGACGTTAGCAATTCACCTAAGATCTCTAAGATCTATGTGGAATTTGTCTCATTTGTTGAAATATTTATCATTCCCTTGTCATAAACATGGTTACTAAAATAGACTTCTGTGGTAGAAAAATCTGTTATGGAACTTTCTCATAATAAAGACACTATAGTAAATTGTTTTTGTCTTTAAGTTTAAAAAAGCAGATCGTCAATTGTTTGTGCATTGGTGCAAAGCAAGCATTGCCATTTTGATGGAAACACTGGGCTGAAGCCAAAGTTGAAACAAACAGCCAATTTTGATCAGTTTTGAATGTATCTTGAACAGATGATGGAATGACATGTTAACAAGAAAAAAAGTGCACCAGAATTAAGCTATCATTTCAGAAGCACATGCTAACAAGAGAGAAAGGATCCTGTGCCTGTGGTGTGTTAATCAGTAAGGAAGTGCATCTTGATGGTTGTGTTTATTCAATTAAATAAAAGATGTGTGTCATCACTGCATGTCCCAGCATCTCATCTTCACGGATAATTGCTAGCTGAGATACAATTTTTGTATCAAATCTAAAATGCAAAATAAGGAATTCACCTTCCAATTACAATTCTAAGAGAAAAAAATATTGAATGCCATTTCCTTAAGTATTCTTTGCAATTTCCACTGTCTTGACATCCGGTTTTCTTTATTCTGCTTCTTAGTCTTTTGTAGACTTTTTTCACATCTATCCTGAACAACTTCCTTGATTTAGTTCCATAGTGCTCTGGTTCACTATCACTGAGGTTCAAGACTGCCAAGCAATTCCTGATGCTCTTCTGAAGAGAGGTGAATATATCCTCAAGATCATATAGTGGAAACTGATTTTCTTCTTTTGTTTTAGCTGAACTTGGTATTGCACATGAGCAGTTTATGGTCTGTTCCACAGTCAGCCCCTGGCCACTTCTTTGCTGTAATAACTGAGCTCTTGCATCTCCTTGCATCCATAATATAGTCATTTTGATTTCTGTGTACTCCATCTGGTAATGTCCATGTATATAGACTTCATTTTGGTTGATTGAACACTCTGTTACCAATTAATAAATTATTGGATTGGCAGAAATTGGTAAGTCAATCTTCCCCCTCCCCAGGTTGTACCCCAGTCTATTCTGTGGAGCCCTTCATGCTGGGAAACACAGAGTCTTGCTCATCCTAGGACCCACAGGCATCTTGTAATGGTAGTAGACCATATGGACAGGGCTTCCCTGGAAACTGCAGATAAAAGTGGTATACAAGGCATGGAGCATGAATGTCTGCTGCAGTTTCTCAAGATCTCTTTAATTTTGGATTTATCTTCAAATGAATCAGGTACTCCAAACATGTCCCCTTGCATCTAGAGTCCAGAATAACCTCTACTTCATACTATTCCTCTCCATCAACCATAATAGGGGGAGGTAGAGCTGTCTTAGTCTGAAAGCTGCAAGGAGCTGCCTCTCACACAAACAATGATTGATGGGAAATAGAATGAAACTTCATTGATGCCAGCAGTGGCAGATGAACAGCCACTGGGTTTATTGGCTTCCCAGGACTTATGGAATATCAGCCCTCTTTGCTTATGTAATGGCTCTTGCCTATTTCCCTCAAGGTCATCTCCATGACTCTGTACAGGGCAGCTGGGATGATCTTCATGGTTTGGGTGATCCTGCTGGGATTATATATTTTTGGCATACACTCCTGATGTTCTTTGTTCATCCCTCCCAGGAACATCTGGGCAAGAATAGTTATTTTTTTTAAGTCCATCATATGCTTCAATCATATCTGAATTACTGTTTAGAAATACCATATCAGTATTGTTGCCAGAGAACTGAATGCACATAACCCAAACATTTAGACAAGTTGAGGTGCCAGATAATGACCCCTATGTCAGAAGGCAGTCATTTACCTACTGAAGAAGAATGTCAAATTTTGGCAGGTAGAACCGGAGGTGATGACTGCACCACATCAAAGTCTGAGGAAAATCTGGCCAGGGATAGTACCAATACCAAGTTCCTAACTTTACAAAGATCATGGAATGTGAGAAGCATCAGCTGTGGGAATCTTGAAATTCTCAAAAGAGAAACAAAGCACACTAAATTATATATTTTAGGAATATATGAACTTAAGTGGACCAGAATAGGCCACTTTAAGTCACATGATTATGTGATCTATTATTCAAGGCATGAAACCGCATGAAGAAATGGAATTGCAAAAATACACAAATATTAGCATGCAAAGGTTAATATTTCATACTCTACGATAACTAAATATTTAAAATTGCTATTTATTCCATTACTTTTCAACATGCATAACTGAATACATTTAATAAACTTTATGTCTGCCAGGAATCACCAATATATTTCTGTGTCTTTTGGGTAGTAAAAAATTATGCTGGAGATTGTCAACAAATGAAACAAAAGGTTATTCTGGGAACATTTTCAGGAGTACATGCTCAGCCACTTCCCTTCCCTGGCTAGCATTTCTTTCAAAGGCTTTGCACATCCCTAAAAAATTATAGTACAGAAGAGGGCTACAGTTTTTCAACAAATCAGACATAATTACAGAAATACAGGAAGTCCAGATCTAGTTACCAGCTTAATATTACCTGAATATTATCAATACTGGCCCATCAATTTTAGAAAATAAAGAACCACAAATCTGGGGGGGGGGATCAGTCATATCTGTACAAATATTGAGGGACAGGTTTTCCTTAATCTGAAGATATAATAATTTGGTGTAGACTTAAAAAAAAAAAAAAAGGATTGGTATGGCACTAATGGTTGAAACTAAACCAATAGCTTTAGTTACATTTCATTTTCATCTGAGTTAAGCTTCACCCTGATCACTATTGAATCTTTAGTGGCCTGTTTAAAATTTCCATTGCAGAATAAAAATAAATTTTAATGGTAATATTGTTGTGGAGAAAGTTCATCAGGTGTCTTTTTATCAGTGGAACATCTAACTGAACTATTTCTTCCAGATGTGGGGGGAAAAAAAACCTGGTGCCCTGGTCACGTGCATCTTTGACTGGAGCTATCTGCAAGAAGAAAGCATATGTTGGTTTGGACTTCTGTAATGCGCTCTATGTGGGACGGCCCTTGAAAAGTATATGGAAGCTTCTGCTGGTGCAAAATGTGGTGGCGCAGGCAGTTATGTGTGTAGGGCACACATTACACCTCTGCTCCACCAGCTGCATTGCACATCTCAGCATATTCAGAGGAAATGTATGTCTGTTCCCTTATACTAGATGTTTGGGGGAGAGGGGGAGATTGTGAAAGGTGACTCACCCCTCACTATGTGTATGTATTTAGTATCTGTGGAAGTGGCTCCTGACCTAACATAAGAGGCCTTGGGGCAAACCCCTTCTTTTACATGAATAAAGTAGACTTCACCTCATTTGCCTAGCTCAGTCATTTAAATGAGTGGAGTAATTGTTCATAAGCTGAACTATGTAAATTCTATTCAATTTATAGTAAATTGAAATAAGTTTACCTCAGTGCAAATAAATGAAACCTTCAATAGAAATTTGCATGGTTTATAATATAAATATTTGGATGAAAAATACTTACCAAAATGGTATTTTATGGAAACTCAAGCTTGTTCAGCTTTATTCAACCCAAAAGCAACAGAAATATGAAGACGCTGTGCATTTAGTCTCATCTTCAGAATCGCATTTCCAGGTCCCTCATAAGCTCCTGCAGGTTTGCAGGAGATGGTCTAGGCCAGCATTTCTCACCCTTGACAACTTGAAGATGTGTGGACTTCAACTCCCAGAATTCCCCAGCCAGCATGTATTACTCTTTGCATGAATAATATCTGAACACAACTATTCCATACTGCTAAGGTTCATTGGATAAGTCTGCAAGCAAAAGCAAGATGCATGTGTACTGTGCCAGGAAAATGCAGATGCTGATATAGGCTTCAAACATAGGAATCCATTAGCATTGATGGTAGGATGCAAAAAGGCCATTGCTGTTCCATACTATCACTGTGTTTATCACATGCATTTATTCCTGGATGAATAGTAGAGACAGATAACTTCCCTCCCTCCTTCCCTCCCTCCCTATATATGTTTTATAGAAATGTGGTTTCTAAATTTGCTTGTAACTCCTTTAAATATTTTATGGGAATATGAATATAATACCTTATGGGTAAGAAAAATGGTAAATAAGTTTTAAAAAGTATTTAAAATTACCAATTTATTAATAATTAAAATATTAAAATAAAAAAAATATATACCATTTGCTGTACAGACTCCAAATTCTTTTTTCCATGCATAGCAAATTTCATTGCCAACCTACAGCTGAAACTGACAGACTTAATTAAAACAGATTTTTTTTTTTTAATGTGAACATACCATATTTCTACTGAATGTATAAATTTAAGGCAGAGTTTTTCAAACTTGGCAACTTTAAAGTGTGTGGACTTCAACTCCCAAAATTCTGGGAGTTGAAAATCACATATCTTAAGATTGCCAAGTTGAAAAACACTGATTTAAGGCAAACAAAAATATTTTATATTCTACAGTTATCCATTCTGCATTTATTTCAGATAATGGGTATTTTAAACTTTTAATTTTTCCCAGAAATGGATGCATCATTTCTAATAATTTATATGAAACAGATTTTAGCTATATTTGTGTAATGACATAGTCCATTATGTTTCTTTCAATAAATGTTTAAGTATAGCATCTATTTAGAATCCAAAGAAAGATCTGTAATTACAGTAAGACTATCTGGGTATCTGGGTAGAATGGGTGATATTTGGCAGTGTTGAACTCTATAGTAAGTATAACAATATCTATTATGGCAAAAATAAGCTCACTATTATAATTTTTAAATTAAACTTTATGTTATTGCAAGTTTTGATATTGATCATATTTGTGCACAATAATATGAAAAAGAAAGACAGAGACAGAGGGAGAGGCAGGTAGACAAAATGCAGTAAAAACCAGCTGATACACAATAACAGATAAAACAAGAAAAAGCAGAAAAAGAGAAGAAACCCCCCTAACCTTATATACTTTTACAGTATTATTCTCTGGTATGTACACAACAGCATGCAACAAAACACCCTACATACAATCCCTCAAACATGTTATTTTTCAACACATTGTACCAGTCCTATCGGATTTGTTTTTAGAAATAATATAGTAAATCCTGATAGACCAGTGCACAACTGCCAAAGAATGTTTCTCAATGATTCCAATGGAATGGAACAGAATGAAATGAAATCTATGACGCTGTTTTGCCTATTTGGTCAGGAAAAGGCATTTTTGCTAGGTGTCCCTGAACCAATCATACAATGTCTTTGTCATGGTTAGAGTTGGGATCCAAGTTCTAGATTCTACTATTGTTGCTAGCAGCACCGTTTTCAGGGCAAGGAGCCAATGTTTGGTTTAGGAGTTTCTAAAGATTTAGGCTCTTGAGTCCAGAATGGTCAGTTTTGAAGAAAACTTGGAGAAACCATATGCGATAGAGAAAGCTCCAATAACCTATTTGTTCACAATCTGTATATTTCCTGACTAAAGTGGCAAAGGGATATTGACGGGCCTTTGTGAATTTTGCATCTATAATTAGTTAAAACATTATTTTGCCATTTTGTTTACATTGATCTTAAACTGCCTGTACTGAGATTTGGAAATGTGCAGAGTTATTTCTGCAGGCAGTGGTCACCGTGAATCGTGTTGCCTCTTCAGACATTTTTTTAAAAAACAGGAACTGCCTCCCTCTCAGACACATGCATAATGTAACAGTCCTGATCCACTGGATTCAAACCAATGGCCCAAGGAAAAGCAAAGTTGGTTGTAATGTAGCTGTACTGATAGATAGAAATCTATCAAAAAGAAATCTTAATTTCCTTGTCAAGTAGGTATTGGTTTACTGTAAATTTATAAAATCATATGAAGAAAATTTTCACATATTTCATAGTTTTATAATCCCATAGAAAATGGGAAGGAAAAAAAAAAACTCTGGCTAGGTTACAGATTTTTTTCCACTTACATACTGGAGTGTTAGCATCTGAGACTATTTTTTTTAAAATATTGATTACTAACATTGATGCATAGCAGGATTAAAAATGCCTTAGGCAAGCAATTATCCACTTCATTTCTATGCTGGTACAGAAAATAGCACATTTTCCCTGAAGTAACATAATTCCTGCAGAGAAAATTAAGTGCTACCTCATTCACTAAACATCAAACAGAAATACCTGAATTCAAAAATCATAAGTTGTGCAAGCAGTATTCAGAACTGGCTGAAATATTGGGTAACAAAATTGCATTTCTAAATATGGAGAAACCAAAGCATTCAAGATAAGACTTTTGAAGTCAGATGATGGTCATTACATCTTTCCAAGGGAAGGAGGAAAAGAAACATTTTCATCAACTAGTTTCAGTCCACAGTGTGTTGGAGCTGTCTGAAATGCTGGATGTTACCAGGGCATGGATAGCCAATGACTAAGCTATCTCTGTCTAGAATGTCCATCACCCAGCATGCTAGATTCTGCTTATGTGACCACCTTCTTATTAAAAGTAATTAGGGTCAAACCTAAGAGTACCCTCATCCATGTATGTATGTATGTACAGTATGTATAAAATTTCCTTTGGGGGCAGTACACCCTTATTCAGAAGACATTGAATACTGTGGAGTCCTTGGGGTTTCAAAGATTGAATACCACCACCTTTGGGTTTCAAATAACATACAACTTGTATTTTCTTCCTGTCTGTATTAAGTTTCAATTTATTAGCCATCCAATTAATTATTGACCTCAGGTAGTGACCAGTCCCATCCAGGACATGGTGTTTTATGTCTTTGATGAAAATGAGACACAGAGTGAATGTATGTCACCTGTATATCGTCATTACCTTTTTCTAATGCTATCTTCAAAACAGCTATGGACAGGGGGGAGTTTCAATTAATAGTATCATGAGCTACTGACAGCTACCAGTAGCTGTGATTGTGATTAAATAGATGATTAAATTGGTATTTAAAATACAATAGTTCCAGTTCTTGGCTCATTGTTTACTAAGCCAATAATTTTCTTCCCACTGTGGGGACATATGTAGGAACACAGACCTATGTGGTAGGTCCCCTTTCCTTTTAATATTTGAATATTAATATTGAATGTGCAGTTCTCCTGGCATCAACATTTTATGCTGTTCTGGTGAGGTTGGCACAAATATATGTTGAAATAGTTCCACACATACACACACACACAAACATGTGTGCACATACACAAACATGCGTGCACACGCACAGAGAGAGAGAAGCATTTAAAGCAAAATGTTGTCTGAAAAATGTTAAAATATGTATTTATATATTTAAATTGGAATGCAGGTTTTTTTTAAATCAGAAACTAATGTAGAAACAGTATAGAGCAGTCAAATGGATGAGTTTGATCATAAACAAATTCATCACCCCTAAATAAAATAAACCACAGTGCTACAGCTAAAATAAATGTTTACATTCACCCAGAGCTTCATCTTTGTAAGTAAGACATCTTTCTCCAACCTCTTGTCAAAAAATATCAGACTGTGCAGTGAACTAGAATTGTATGGGAGAGGTAATTCCAAAGGCACATCGGCTTGCTCATTTCATCTGCTGACTCCTTCTTAAAGCAAAGGTGTCTGTTTCGGGGACTGGCTGGTGGCAGCAGTGCAAAACCAGGAGAAGTTGCTGATTCTTTAATCCAGATTGCTGCATATCCATGACAAAGATCTTAGGCCTGCGGCTCTGAAAGCTCCCAGACATTCTACTAGCAAAAAATTTCAGTGACAAAACAGTAAGTAATTGAATGTTCCAATATGTTTTATGTGTAGGGATTTTATGTCACGGAGTAGCCAAACAGAAATACCATAAATAAAATTATTTTGAGTAGGAACTATACTTAGAGGAACTCCATATCTCTTGTATTGATTCCAATTGCTCACAGATGATGTTTTTGGCCTTGCGACTTAGCAGATGAAAAACCTTATTATTCTTGTTTACTCTTTTGAACCTTGAATATCTTGAGAGCCTGACAGAGAAATTATTATTTCCTCCATAGTCAAGACTCACTAGTATCTTTTTGAAACATATTGGTTTTATCTAAGTTCTATTTTCAAGGAAGGGACTTTATATATTTTATTGTGTCTAGTGCTGTATTGTATTATAACTTATTCTTACATATTAATTTAACAAATAATGTACATAAATGTTTCTTCCCCATCAAATCATTGGTGATATGAAAACATTGTTAGAAAAAAGATCATTTTCATGCTTCCAGTTCTCTCTCTCTCTCTCTCTCTCTCTCTCTCTCTGTGTGTGTGTGTGTGTGTGTTGGTGTTCGATACTGGGGTATTAACAGTTTATTTTCCTCAAAATCTTCAGTGAGAAGAATACAGCTATTGTGTCATTTAACATAAAGCATCAAAATGGATGCCACTCTTATATTATTCATGGCAACCTTTGCGGGAAATGAATGCCTATTTCCAATAGCTAATAGACAAAATGACAGATCTGTGGGCCACCATGTAATTGTTGTAGATGAGAATGGCAGCATCATTTCCTGATACCAGTTTCATTGACAGATCCAGTCAAGCCAAATTTTCAATCAGATTAAAGTAGGTCTAACTGCTTGAATTCCAAGCAAGTTGGCAATGCCCTTAAAGTTTTAGCCTTTCATTGTCAAATGTGGTTTGACAATTCTCATTGAATCTATCTGGGCTGTGGCACAGGCTGCAGAATTATTATCCCACCTTCCATTCAGGAGCTCAAGGCATCCATGGTGGAACTGACCTGCTGGGATACTTCGCTGTAAGAAAATAGACTCCAGAAGGGAGAAGGAGAACAGTTTCCCTTGTTCCTTTCACTTAGCACCTGCACAGAAAAGAGATGGTCCCTTTCCAATCCAATGGCTGGGGACAGCCTCTTGGGGCAGAAGTCACCTGGTTGGGATTTCTGAGCCTGTCAGATTTTGGGAGGTGGTAAGAGGTCTGGAGGATCAGCAAGTCTGTATCATCATTAAATAATTTCTTTAAAAACATATTTTGGAATTAATTACAAAAGAGCACAAAGTCATTTTCTGTAATTTAAGGAGAAGACATTTGGTTGATTTTGCTACAACAGATAAATACAACCACTATTCCACATCCTTTCATCTCACTGTAATTAAATTTAGTTGTGATAACCATAAACCTAACTAGGTTAGTTTATACTCTTAACTTCCAGACTGATATCATGTGTGGCTTTAAATATACTAGGCAGCCTCTACTTATAAAGTAAGATTGATTGTGACATTTGTCATTGCAATGTGCCAAACTAAAGTGCTGATTTTTCTAGTTCTTTTTTTTTATGCACAGTATTGAAGAGTCCAGAAATACAATTGAAAGGATGAAAATTTAAATGTCATCTGTAGGAATTAAAGGCACTGAAATAAAACGAGCCTTCCTTCCTGCACTATATGTAGGCCCTGCTGTAAATTAATGCAGTAAAATTGAAAAGAGGCGTTCACACTGGGCTAGTGGCATTTATCTTTGGTTTTTAGAAGCTGATGATTCAGACAAAGCTGACTCACCTGATCTTTCTATATTAAGTTATACATGCATTTGTTCCACTGTGATTGGACTTCTATAGCAAATTCTGTGTAAAGCTGCCTTTGAAAACAGCCAAGAAATAACACAACTAAGATTCTACTGAGGCCAAACAGCAAGATTGTAATATTGCTTCCTTGTGCTAATTTCACTGCCTATCAGTTTATGTCCAGGTGCAGTTTATGGGAATATATATTTTCTTCAAGGCCTTAAAAGAACTTGAGAGCAAACCATTTACAGGTAGTCCCCAGTTTAAGAACAAGTTCTGTACCAAGGTCTATCTTTAAGTCGAATTTGTATGTAAGCCAGAACAGTATTTTTGTATGATACTGTATAAGTAATACTGTATTGTGTAATTAACTTGAACCATTGTGCATTTAACTTGAATCAGTGTGTATTCCTTATTTCCTAATTTCTTAGTAGAAGAAAATGGTTTAGACAAGATGAGTCCCTAAGCTATGGGAAGCTGTGGAGAGTCTATGTGGCAAGCACTATCAGAGAATAAGGCTGTGTAACAACTGAACATGCCCAAATCCAGTTCAGAATAACTGGGAAGAACAGGAATGAAATTAGTTCTCTTCACAGCATTACTGAATATATCTTTTCTCTGTTTCATATTTATGCTGCTTGATGTTTGTATGTATGTGGGTTATTTTTTTAAAGAGAAAATTATTTTTTCTCTTTAAATGCCTTATAAATTGGGTACATGAATAATGCTCCTGGTATAGAATTTACAGAGAACAAACATTTCTCTTTTCATAAGTCTGTTCCCCAAATCATAGGGCTTATCCACAAGGTCTGAGGGTGACTAGGAAATATATTTAGGATTTTTAATGGGAAAAATAGAATTCTATCCAGCTGATATTAATTTCTTCATTAGATGGACATGCCATGTCTCCTCCAGGAGCTGAAGGCAGCATACATAGCACTCTTCCTATTTTTCCCTAGAACAACAGCCCTGTGAGGTCGAGTATGCTGAAGAAGTGTACCGGGTCCAAAGTCACTCAGTAAGCTACTATGGATGAAGATGGGTTAGAACGTGGGTCTCCCTGTTTCTAGGCTAACACTGGGTCTCTGACTACCTACCAATCAGGAGACAAGTTATGATTCACAAACTAACTCTAGTGACTAGGCAGAAATCTGAATGGAAAGATCCTTGGTTCAAATCTATCACTGTATTTAACTCACCTCAAGTTAGTACAATATTAAGACAATAACAATAATTATTGCCCTCAATTCACTGCTGCTCTGACCAGGCAAGACTGGCAGGCCCATGGTCTTTACTGCACAGGCCATCAGGACTCATTCATTCTGAGTCAAGGGATCTGGTACCTGATCTGCACCCCCAATTTGGCTCAATATTTGGGCAACCTTAATACAATGGTCCAGCCAATAGGTAAAAAATATGGATTGCAGGGAACAGTTTTCTTCTGTTAAAAAAAAAAGACTAATATACTTATGGACTAGAAGCAGTATGACAGACACATCTAGTTGGGAAAAGGATGTCAGTTTGGGGGCAGGGCAGAAAACAGGGTGCCTTTAATAGTCCCTTCCATGTGTACATTAGCTGCAGAGGGGGAGAGCTAGTGCTGAGCTCCCCAGCTGCCCACCATACATACTTGCCATCTTTTTGCTTAGAGAGAAATCTTGAGCCATCAGAAGCCAGACCTCCCTCATGGACTGACCTGGACACCAGCCAGCAGGACTCTCAATCAGGCAGGGGCTTGAGCAGGATCTGATTGGACAGCCCCTGTTCCTTGCTGGGCTTACTAGCAGCTGCACTAACCATTTTCAGCATGTTCACTTCTTAGACGTTGGAAATGCAATCTGCTTGGATCCTTGAAGCAGCCCTTCTGAGTTGTGTTTTACAGCCTGGAAGAGTCACCTGGCTTCATCTGATCAGATGGATTCAGAATAAAATTCTAACTTTGAACTGGTCTCCAGCCTGGTCATAGAGTACTGTGCCTTCAGAAAGCCAAGAAGTGCACAGAGCAGACAGAGCAATGGCAATGTTGATATGGACCCCCATCTTCCTTCCCTTGCAACTGTTGGAAGATCAATATTACATTGAACTTTAAGGATCAGAACTAAATGTACAACTTTGAAATGAAAGATAATTATTTTCTCCTCTTTCTGCCTCTTTCTTGATGTCCCTTTTGAATCTAGAAACATCTCCTCTATTTTATTCTCCACTCCCAAGCAAAGTGGTACCTATGCAAAAGGTGCTCCCCTTTAATATATGCTTATTGGAGAGATTGAAGACTTGCCTCTGCCATCTGGCCTAGGCTGGGGAGGGAGGTCATCAGATACGGGGTTGGCTAATCCCCTAGAGGCCTGGTGTTGCTTCCATCGTCTCCTGGATTTTTCCTCTTCCTCTATTCTGTGTAAATGTGGGTTTTTAAAATACATTTTAACTATATATTTATTTATTGTTTTAATCTGTTGTAAGCTGCCCAGAGTCCCCCACTGGGGGGAGATGGGCGGGGATAAGTTTGATAAATAAATGAAATAAATATCACTGCATCTGAATGCCGTTTATTGTAATGTCCTCTCCCTCTTTGCTATAACTAGAAGCCTCTGGGATTCTGGCATTCTTCATTGTGGCAAGAACATCTATGTTTCTCTTTCTGCCTTCTCCTTCTATAGCTGAATATTGTGTAAAGTGAATCACTTCTTCAAATGTCCCTCATTTCCCCTGCCACTGTCTGAATTCATACTTTATCTTTTCCTCATTGAATTTAACGTGTTACTTTAACTCTTTGCTTTTCTCTTATTGCATGGAATACATAAAATTCTCCATAGATTAACTGTTTCTTATTTGACTGTCTTGTATGACATTAACCTCAAGTATTCTTGGTGACACATTCCCCATAAATTGTCAACCTCCAGTTATCCAATTGGCCATTAGCCTCTATATTATTTAACAAATTTACCTCACAGGTTTGTTGTTGTGGGGAAAATAGGGGGAAGGAATATTAGGTATGTTTGTCGCCTTGAGTTATTTATAAAAATAATAAAGGCAGGATAAAAAAAAATCTTAAAAATTGTATCGATTGTTATACTTTTGTTTTTGGACTTCTGAGCACATAAGCCTGTTAAATAATCTATGGATAGTCTTAATAATGTATAGCCTATGGAATCACTCAGTCAGAGTTTATTGTGGTCTTGGACCAGTACAAGGATGATGCTCTGTGAAAGTATACATAGTCTATCTTAAAATGATAGCAGCCTAGGATAAAATAAAATTAAAAGTTAAAATAAAATTAAAATACATTTATAAAACTCTCTAACTAAACTCTATGGGTGCGATCTAAGGTGCAACCGATACTAGGTGAAAATATAGTCACGAAGATTACGTTAAATATAAAATGTAAAATGTAAGTGTCTAAAATTACCACTATGTTAACATATAAAAATTTAAATGATTTTCTGTTACATAAAATACATTACATAAATTAGCCCATCGGGGTCTGGCGAATCTTCATTGCTGCAGCATAAAACCTGGCTACCTGCGCTGTAACAATAGGCTTTTCATCTAGGAGCAGCATATTTGCATATAGTCTGAATCTGGGCTAGCCTATGGAGTTAAACTAATCACAATTATTCCAGGTATTTGAAACACTTTAAAGATGTAATAATTAAGACACCTAGAACAGGAAAAATCAGTCCCCTTGCTACCTATATTACCACTGCTGCATCATATGCTGGTATATGTTTTACCTCTTTATCAGGCAACAGATGTATGGTGTTTCGTTTCCCAACAGAAGGAGAGAGATGGGGAAAGAGGAGCAGATGGTGGAAGCATCATTGGCCATAGCCTTTCAAAGATGATCAAATTATAACTTTTAATATAAAATAAGTGAAACATTATGGAACATGTGATTGGAGAGTAACCAGATTAATTTTTAACGAAATGTAAATATAAACGAAATTTGGTTTTTGTTTTAGCCGATCCTATTATTTTATTGCAGCACTTCCATTTGCCACTCAGACTACAAGGGTGACCTAAGCCTCCCAAAAGGTGCATCACTGAAGAAAAGACCTAATGGCTGAGACTTAACGACTAAACAAAACAAAATGAAAGCCTACTTCTAGGACACTTTTTTTCCTTACCTTGTAAACATGATAGGGAGCAGGTTTATAAAATCTTATCAGTCCTGAGAGAACTATTTCTGCCTTTGAATAAAGTCCCCTTAATCTTTTCAAGCTGAAAAGAACAGAATATTACTCAATGCAAGCAGGATGAACCTGAAAAGAGGGCATTGGTGACTCAGCCCATGCAATTTCCTAAGGCAGACTTCATCAAGGGACAAGTCAACGATGTCACTAGGCAAAGCCACAGATGTTCTGTACAGGTAGTCCTAGTAAAGTGACCACAATTGGGACCAGCAACTCGATCATTAAGTGAAGTGGTCGCTAAGTGAAACCGCAACTGTCCTTATGATCTAACTTCAGCTTATCTTTGCTTTAAAGTCCTGCAAAGGTCGTATATATGAGGATTGGTCTCAAAGTTACTTTTCATCCCCATAATAACTGCAAATGGTTGCTAAATGAAACAGCCACTACAAGAAGCACTACCTGTAGACTATTAAGGGTACTCACCTAATCCTATCGATGTTCTACCATTCATTAACAAGAAGCAAATGCTATTTCCAGTGCCATTTCCACCTCTAAAATGTTTTTTCTTAACAATAAAATGGCTCTCCTTACACAATCAAAGCTTATCTGGTTTTCCCTATATGGTTCCAAGGTCCTGATAGCAAATCAGAGCCCTAGAATTTCTATAGAAGACCTTCCTTTCTGTTGTTTTCCATTCTCTTTTCTGAAAGCTGGAACCTCACGTTTATTGTGTGACTTTCCTCCTCAGAATTGCACTCCATATTTGCCATCCACAACATGGCTATTCACATACTAGTCCAGCAGCGCTCCTAGGCTAAGCATATATAAGATAATAGAAGCCCAGATATCCGATCAGTTTTTAAAATTACCACATACTGATTAATGAGCACTTAAACAAAGGCATGATGAAGCAAGGGCAGAGCAAAATATAAGTGACAGTACTGGCATCTATGAATAAGTCAGCTATTAGGAAATGAAAACTTTTTGAAGCAAACGTGTGAACGAATATGAGCTATTCATTTACTCAGCTAACTACTTCTCTTTCATCCTGCTGAAAAAGGCATGTGTTACTTTTAAATTCTAGCATTTAGCTGTCTCATTAGATTTATTCAGCATTCAGCAAACTTTGACATCAGTCAAATTTTAATGCTAGAACTAAAGACTAAATTACTCATTTATCTTTAAAATCAACTCATTATCATAACATTGGAGAATAGCACATTGATCTAACAACAGAACTGTCAAAAGGACCAAAGTTTATGGACTTTTTCAGATAATTTATTGACAATTTTTCCTATAAATTTACAAAATATGAAGTTCTATAGTGCTTACACAGTCAGAATAGGACAATTCAGGAAAAAGAACAAACATGCCAAAAATATCATAAAAGTCACTTCTTTAAGGACTTTCATTTTTGCCTAGCATCATCTTGATTAGTTGTTTATGACTGGCTTCATTTGGTCAAATCCAGGCTGAATCTTTTATATTATATTATATTATATTATATTATATTATATTATATTATATTATATTTGTAATTCCCCATAACTGAAATTCTCTCCAAATGCAAAGTTACTTATCAAAAGTTTCTGAAGCTTTGTAACAAACTAGTAAAATAATGAAAACAGTAGAAAGCAATAAATAAATAAAAAGGACATTAAAAATAAACAACATAGCAAACCCATTATTTCACTGTCTTCCTGTCAAGGACATTCCATAAGTGGGGTTCCACACAAGAAGGTCATCTCTCTTGTATGCACTCAGAGGAAGGCCTCCCTAGATAACTGAAGGGCCTGAGCAGGGTGCATAAGACAGAAGGCATTCCTTTGTCCTTAAGTGGTCCAGGTCCCCAAGCTTTAAAAAATCAGCACCAAAGCCTTGAACTGGGCTTAGGAACCAACAGCCGTTGCATTTCTGCCACTCCCATTTAGTAATTCTATTACAGAGTGCCTGAAATTTATAAACCATCTTCGAAGATACTGATTCTTAGAGCAGGCCTGCTGAAATCAGTAGTAATGATATTAGCCTTGTTACTAAATTTTAAACTATGAGCATCTTAGCTCATTTTTAATGATTAACAAATAGACCCATAAAAATTCTTTGCTTTTGTATAAATATACTGAAGGGCCAACCGGGCAATACAAGATTAATTTAAAAGCCATCTGTACTGAAAGGTCTGCATTGACTATGAGTTGCTTCCTTGACACTATTTTTAAAGCTCAGATTTAATCTTTAAAGCCCTAAATGGCTTAATGCCTGACTACTGAATGATCACCTCTGTCATTGCCAGTCAGTCTCAGGATCTGCAGGAGATCTTTTGAAGAGACTCTCATTGTCAGAGGCCCACTTTTGTGCCATGCAGGGGAGGGGCTTCTGCTGTGAGGCTCCTTCGAGGCTCCCGGGCCATGGAACCTATTTCCTTGGGAGTTGCATTTGGCCCCTATTCTAAATATTTAGATTATCTGCAAAGTTGCATCTTTTTTTTTTTTAAACCAGGCTTTTAACTGTTAACTGATTTTAGTATTAATCTGAATATTTGTTTTAAGATAGCTTTTTAATACTTGTTTGATATTTAAAAAATTGTCAGCTCCCCTGAGTATTTGCCAGAGTAGAAAGGCATGTATATAAATAAATAAGCCAGCCAGCCAGCCAGCCAGGAATATCTCAAAATGAAATGAACGTTTATCATGCTCTTTGAGCAAACACATGAGAACACAAGCATACATCACAAATAATTCAATATCTATAGATGTACCCCATAATACAGAATTGGGCTAGCCAGTATGTTGATACCAAATAGCATGCTCTTCAACTGGACTATCACATTTACTTGAAGAATGTGAATTAACAATGGTCAGATCCCCGGGTCGACGTTTGCTAACTCTAATATTTGTAAGCAGCAGCCCAAACTTTTTCCACACTGGAAGTAGTTAATGGCTTCAGATATACCCCAAATAACCATGTATGTATAACTTTTGTCAGATCTCCCTGGGCTATTCGCTGAAAAGAGGGCAATGACAGCAGGGCAGATATATCTATTGCAAGAGAACAAACAATGTGATAAGATGTATCTCCCTGCTTTGACTTCCTCTGTTCCCCATGGACAATGCTGCTCCTCAGTGTGAATGTTGCAAAATCTTCCCTGAAGCAGTGCAATGAAGAGAGCAATGAAATGAGCCCAAATGGATGCTCTATCTTATTCTGAGTCACCAGTGTACACAGGCTTGCTGGCAGACTTGGAAACATTCAGAAACCATCCCCCAGAACTGATATGTGACTGTGAGCTCAAGTCCAATTCTTCTTCATGATCAAAAGTTCACTGTGTAAAAAAAATTCTGTTTAGCCCCTGCCCTACTCCTGGGAATTAGAGAATTAAGGGAAAACCTTACAAGCCAAATTTCCTCTCAGTGCCCATGCCAGTTAGATGAAAAGCCATCAAATAACTATGAGGTAGGTCAGTCCTGCTGGAATAAAATGTTAACCAAAAATTAAAAAGCCAAAGGCCAGATCTGCCTCTACCTTAATTTAGTTGATTTCTAGTGGCAGTGGTGCCTGGGTACTCAGCTAGCCACAGAAACCTTCCTGGTTGTTCTAGAAGGATTTCACAGGAACAGAGTAAGAACTTAATATAGGCATCATGGGTGCAGTATTGCTCTGAAAGCTGTTGTTATCCTGCAAGGTGGCTAGAATTCCACATAATTAACATGCTTTTGTTACTCATGAAAATGAACACACATTTCACATGTGAGCCATTAATCAAACTTAACTGGCAACTGGCCACTATCTTTTAAATTGTTTTAAAAATAACTTAAAACTAGAGATATTCAGTTTAATTTTAAAGTTTACCAGCTTTTTCTCTGAAGAAAAATCAAGAACCTTTACCATTTTGAATGTTGAATTTTATAGCAATTCTACTGCTTTCCATATATTTCATATTAATCCTTTCTGAAAAAGGAAAATAAAAATTATAACAATTCATTAAAGAAAAGAAACAGCAACACTGCTCCTTATTTTGCAAACAAACACAAAAAATTAAACTTCCTTAAGTTTATCTCCCCTCCCCTTTAACATGGTATATTTACTCTCTGACCTAGATAAATGCCATGGAGATATTCAACTTCTGTTCTGGCTGCCTTTTCTCTCCCCCCCCCATTGTTCTCTTCAGCAATAAGAGTATACAGTAATCTGGGTATTAACTAGATGATACTGAATTTTACCTGATATGTTGAACCATGTTATTCAATTCATAGCTGTCAAATGTCTTGTGAAGGATATCTGCCTTTGGGTTCCATTCATTATAATAATCCCAGTTTCTGTTAGTGTTTTTAACAGCCCATGATATGTTGCTATGATACTGGAGTTCTCAATATTCTCTCTCATTTTATGGATTATTGTTTTTCACTTTAAAGTCCAGCTGGAAGTGATATCTATCTGCTGGAGGTGATACGTGCATTTAATTCAAGTGTAATGACAGTTTTCTTTCACACTGCATTTATTGTAGTTTAACCCACTTTAACTCCCTATATGAAACAGCACATTGCGAATGTGGCTGCAATGCAGACACAGCAACTCTCTTTCCACTTGCACAGTAGGAACATCTGTGAATGCAGTTTCAGTGTTCTGGCCAAGCATAAAATCTGTGAATCTGTGAAACATTTAAAAGGCAAGACCTAGAGAGTTTCATTAGCAATCCACTGCAAATTCCAAGTGACACCTCATGTATTTGAACATGATTTGTAAGCTGGGTGTTAGAGAGGTGTAAAATTATTCCATAAATTATCTATGAAAGTGGTAAAATCTACAACTCCTCTGCTCTTGCTTATTTTTAGATCTCAAATTTACAACACAGAGAATTTTTGCAGCATTAGAATCCTAACACTAAGGCAAACTAAAATGAGAATTTAAGACCAGTTAAAATCATGCTGGACATGACCAGGAGTTTTGCCATCCCATCCCCAAGGATAGAGAAAAAGCTACAAGACTAGACTGACTATTATGCTAAGCTTGCTGTAAATAAGATCCTCATTAAAATTAGATTAGATAGAGAGTGTGCAATGGGAAAAATAATAATGCTTCATGGACTTGGTAATATTGAATTTTCTCAACATTCATGTTATGTATGTATGATATATTCTCAGGTCATATAAAAAAGGAATATATATATATATATCTGTGTGTACACACACACACACAACAATATTTTGAACAATATAGTCTATACAGAAAGGAAAACAAAGGGATGTTGTTGTTTGTATTAGGAAATTTTAAGGGATGAATATGACTGAGGGACATCCAGCAGAGAAACAGAGGGCCTTTACAAGACCCAGATGAAATGAAATAGGGGGAGATCTGTACATGGATAACGTATGCTTCCTTTTACTATCCACTCCTGGCTAGTATACCACTTTAAACAGTAAATGGTGTAGTTCCCCCTTGTTGAGATAATGGGATGGGGGAAAAACATCTTTCTATTGCTCCTCTTGCCACTACAACCATATTGCTCAACTGAATATGAGGGGGAAAAATACAGTTTGAAGGATGGTGTATAGGACTCACCCTGATTACAGGGTTAAAGGCAGAGATTATTCTGAAACTTGGATGTTAATATTAGTCAGAAAATAATTGGGGAGGTTGCTTCTCATTTGAGGTGGGTTTTTATAAGTTTTTTTATACAAAAAACACTTAATTCAGCATGATTTGACTAGATTCTAGGTCCATGCTCTCCAGCTTATGTCAAGGCATGGTTAGGTACAAATTCTCAATGAGTCTGCCCTTTCTCATGTTTTTCATTCTGTTTATTTTAAAAAGACTGTTTGCCACCTGATTCACAAGTCCAGTATTACTATATGTCTATGTACTGTATGCATTTTATCTCTGTCTAAAGCAAGAGCTGGTTCTAACTATGAGATTATGAAGAGATCAGTGATAGATGAAAATATAAGCACTATCAGAAAAAATGATTAAAAATCATATCTATGTAACAGAAATAAAATGCATAAACTAGGACATCAACCTGAGAACTTTTCTGTGATATGCAGAGTGTCCCTATGTCTGAGAAACCAGTATAAGATATAAAATAGACTGTTACCAATTCAGCTCAGGTATTGTTCCCTGTTTTGCCACATTATCCCAGCAGAACCAAGATCATCCCTTCCTTTATAGCTGAGTGTGGTAATCTGGGTTTCTTCTGAGAGGACTGTGCAGATCTCCAGTAGAAGGCACAGCACAGAGTTTAATATCTTCTCAAAATAGGTTGATTTTATCCAAATGGCAAAAGAGCAATGTTTATGGAAAGCTGAATAAAACATATATTGAAGGTCCAAAAGGGAAAAAAATGTACATCAAATTCCTTAAAGGAAAGGGCAATGATACACTAGGCTTAGAATAAATTATCTGTTTCTTTCCTTCCTTTTTCTCTGATTAATTGTTGCTTTTCTCAAATGACTCTCAACACTTTTCTCATCTCTTCTGGAATCTTTTAAGTAGGAGGTCTCTCTTTCTTGACTGAAAGCTCTGAACACCCAACTGTGAAACCTGTTAGACATTTTGTTATGTGCACAACCTGACATTTCGTGTTTGCCTGTGTGCCTGGCGCAACAGCCGCCTCACTGCACAATATACTACATGCAGAACCTAAGTATATATTCAGTCTGAATGTTACACTGTTAAGTGCAATACAGTAAGTTCATTTGAAACATAACACTTTTGACTGACATTCTAAATCAAAATTTGGGGCCACTGTTGAATGCTTTATTTTTGCTGTTACCTTACTTGTAAAACTATATACAGAAAGCATGAGAACTGGCTGTAAAAAGCTCTTTATCTTCACAAAAAGTATCTACATTATCAATTTGAGAGAATGGCTTACCCCTACATTTTATATTCCCTTTCCTTGCAATCATTTCATTGGTAATGTTAGGGATAGTTACAACCCTCTGTTTAGAGTTATTCATCTACAATCTGCTTCAAACATAAGAAATAAATGGATGACATTTCTTTTACATGAAGATAAACAATGCATTTTTCTCTGATCACTTTGGGGAATATATTATTTGAGTGGTACTTTTTGTATTCTTGCAGCTCAGTGTTTATAACATTAATAACTGAGCTATAAGAACTTTAGTATTGAACTGTCACGAATGATTTGTTACCAGATGTTAGCATAATTTGCCAGCTGTCATATTTTAATCATTTTTATTTGCCTAAAATATGACACTTAACTTTTGTGGTAAATCAAGACATATAGCTGAACTCATTTAATGTAACAGCAGTTAAGAGGGGGATATAAAAGAAGAGAATCTTTGTAATAATCGAGACATTTTGGGTAGTTAAAACTGGGAGAACTGGTGGAATATTTCTCAGTGACAGCGGCTATTTGATTTAAAACTATAAATTTCTAGGCCAAATGACTACATTTGGGTTTTGGCTTTGATTTTGACCATAATGTGAATTTATATCCCCATAAAATGTAGTGTAGAATTATATTCAGTGATCATAAAATTCATATAGTAAAGGCTGCATAAAACATAACTGAGGACAAAATTCCAGCCACATTATCCTCAGTGTGGACCCTAATCTGTGGAATTAAACATGTTGTAATTTTAGGGCAGGGAAAAATTTGCACAGAAATGTCTTGTCAGAGAGATGTCAAGGATTACCACTTGATTCAGCCCATTCTCCTTTGCAGAGAAATGCATGTGATGATGTAAGCACAACTGATTCAGGTTTGCCTTTGCAAGATTATCAAAACAGATTACACTGGATAAAGATATATCTTGGCTAAACTGTGAATCAGGCTAATGAAGCACTGAATGAACCATGAACCAATGCAATGTTGGAAAGAAATGATATAAGAGGGTTCAGGATTCTGTCTGCTCATCATAAGGATAACTCTGAAAAGTGAACAGAACAGGGCTAAATTTGGTATGGTGGGAGAAGTCAGTGAAGGGGGAAAAAAAATCCACCAATGCAGAGCAGTTGGGCAGTGACTCAGAATGCTGTTGATCCCTCCATTCCAAGCCGCCTTCCCTCCTAGTGATGTCACCCAGAGCAGAATGTATTTAGCCTGCCCTGGGCATTCCAGCACCCACAAACACATACAGATGCAACATGTGGAGAAAGTAAAAACACACATGCAACTTTGAAATACAACTTTACTACATAGAAAGGTCCTATGGTCATTGCTGGGAAGGGGGCTGGGAAGAATGAGAGAAGCCATGGTGGGTGTGCTGTTTGTAACTCATTTCTAAAGTGTATTGCTCTTGCTGTAGCTAAGCAAATCAATGGTATCTCCAAGTTGGGGGGAGGGGAGCAGTCAAAATGGGCAAGATGGCAGACAGAGCATTGTGACACAAGTCTTGTCCTTTTTGTGCATGTGTCAATGTTGCTCTCATCTTCAAAAGGTGCAGGACATGCATCATGATGCTCCATCTGCCATTTTGCTGATTTTGATCCCCGCTTTTGAGGATCACACTGAAGCCATTTTTTTCTTATGCCCAGTAGTCTTCCCCAATTCAGCAACTGGGTCTATGTATATATTGTGGGGGGGCTTTCAAATTACTAACAGTTTTTGTACAAACAATCACATGCTGATGCATGCTGGCTGGGAATCCTCGTACTTTCAGTTTCAATGTGTCTGGAAAACACCAAGTTGGTGAAAACTCACCAAGGAGATTTTGTTTGTTAAAAGTGAATGAAATCCTGAATAATGAGTGGTGGTGATACGATGACGATGATGATAATAGCAACTCCTGGATAACAAAGTCTTCACATAGATTCCAGATACTTGAAGTGGATGAGTCTATAGGGTGATTTTTACCATTCATGGCCTTAACAAGTTCTTCTTCACACCACTGTCCATTGTCCTCTATAAAAAATACTAATCTAAACAATACCTAACTAATCCTAAGCAACTGGGCAATTTAGCATTTGTGGCTGTGATGCAGCAGTCGTTGTCTTAAGGAATTACTTTTATGCCACCAAATCCCATTAATTCTACACAGTGATTGAACATTTAGCCCTGAAGGTCTCAACAGTTCATCTTAATTTAGGTTCTCAAATTGTATTAAATCCTAATGCCGAATTCATTTTTTCAAATTCTGGAAAAAAGGGAGATTAATAGGCCATGATCATTAAGGGATAAGCACAATCAAATATCTATTATTAAGGCTATCACTGTTTCCATCAGTGGAAACAGTCCTTTGAATGTAGGAATCCAAACAGAGAGGCAAACTTCACAGAAAGAGGTTCAGCTTAGTAAGAAGCATCTTGGTTGTACTGCTGATCAGGTTAGTGAAGCATTTTCTTTTATCCACAGTGTGTTGCTCTTGTTCGTGTATTACTTCCACAGTGGTAGCAGTCAGCAAATTATTTGAAACATCACGCTGGGAGATTTGAACCAGCAGTGACAAGTAGTTTAAAAATCTGTGGTGGAACACGTTAGATTGCTACATTGGGTGATTTTCCAGTCAGAACCACCTGAGTTTATTATCTTCCAGGATTCTCAGATATTCAGCAGTAGAGGATAAACCACTGTGATTCTACAAATTGCTAGGTATGAACAAAATCCTAATACACCTGTCTTGTATTTCAGCACACTGTTTTTATTTTTTGTTTTGTTTTTGTCTTTCCCCTTGAGTACTTGTTGGAGGTTTTTTTTAAAAAAAATTACTTATGTACTTATGTGTACAAATTTCAGATTTCTGTAATATTTAAATGTTGCAATATGTTTTAAGTAGCTTGGAAGTCTTGTCCAGCCTCTCTTTTAGTATGCGTATATGTGTGATATGTTGGTATGGTCTCTGTATGTATACCTGTGTGCTGGGCTGGGCTGGGCTGAAAGAAACGATGTATTATTTGTAAATATTATACTGCTTGTGGGCATTTCCACATTGAATAAAGAAGGCTGCTCAATCTACCTTCTGGTATGTATTCTTAGCATGAGAAGAGCAGATGTCATAAGAGATATACAATTAGTTTGGGTATATTTTCTGTGGACCCACTATGAATGAGCAATGGTTACATAGTTCCAGGAGTGGGCCTGCTTCTTAAATAAGAACCTACATTAGTCATTGTGGCTCATGGACAATTTTGTACCTCCTGAACCACTGTTCTTTACAGACAATTTGGGAGAAAATTGAAGGAGATGGAAACAGATGCTTAAATTGCATCTCACATCTTTAAAGCAAAGAAAGAGTCTGAAGACTGTTAGGTTGTAGTCATGCTTCACTGCATAGGGGATAAAGCTTGTAAGATGTGCTTGTATACTCCAATAATAAAACTCTTGCAGAGTAATTGCAACTTTCAAAAACTACTGCAAGCCAAAGAAAAATCCCATGTTTAAAATATATCAGTTCTGGCATATGTAGTATGGTGAGGCAGCAAGTGCAGATGATTTTGTTAAAAAAAATTCAAAGTAAGGCATGGCACTATGAATTCGGACCTTCTAAAGAACTTACACTGGGGGTCAAAACTGCATTTGGCATAAGTGATAGCAATCTGAAGGAAACGTTTATAGAAAATGCCTCTCTTACCTAGTATAAGCAGTTGATGCTTGCAGAGCAAAGGCCATTATGAGAGCCTAGGCCAAAGTTAGGTCTGCAGATTCAACCACAGATATTGTTGAGCAAAAGATAAAGCACCTGAACATCTCACAGTTGTACAGTAAAGTGCTGCCAAGTCTGCTAAAACAAAATACTTCATTGTGGCAACATTCCATTATTGCAATTGATACTGTATATTCTGCACAAAATTCAGATCACGTCTAGCTTATGGAGCAATTGTTACAAATGTTCTTGAGTACAAATTTGGCAAAAATGTGAGAACAAAAATAGTTATTTTGAAGCAAAAGAAGTAAGTAAGTAGCATATTCATAGGTGCTTTGAACTTGGAAAATTGATGTTTGGTATAGCACAGTGACAATAGCTGAAATACCAGTTTTAGGTAAGTTAGACTACAGTGCAGACACAGCTATTAATCCTCCAGAAAGGGAAATTTGCTGTTTTAAAGACCAAGTCAACAGGTGATATTTCATGGTGGTCTCATTGTACATGGAAATGTTTTCATAGCACAGCACTGAAATGGAAACTGATAAAGCTGATGTAATTTTGCATGACACTGACGAGGGGGACCCATCCTTACTCAACAGAATAGCATTGGTTTAAGAGAGTCAGGTCCATGAAATTATTGAGGTGATAGCGGCAACAAAAGAAGATCTTCTTAAGAGATATGTTTGTATTAATTTGTATTTTGTACTAAGTTGTCTTAATCCTTTTACAGTCTTTGATCAGCTGTGATCTGCCATAGCCAGCAATGGACAAATCCAATATGTCATCACAAAGATGAGTCAATCTACATTAATAGTCTAATCATAACACAAAAGGGAAATGATGAAGATTATCTGGCCCCATGAGATCTCAACAAGGCAGTTTTACAGCAGCATTTTTCTATTCCCACAGTGCAGTATATACAAAATTTTTTATCTGGCAATAACAAAGAGACAAACAAAAACCCAGAGAACAAATACCCTATCATAATTTTTATGGAAAGGATCAGATTAAGTCAAATGAAGAATCTGCCAGGGTATGCACTTCGGCACTCCATGAAAATGATTTATCAATCGGTTTTCTTTTGGTATTAAAAAAAGAAAAAGAAAACTTTGCTGACATATCAAGTACTTCAGAAAGCTACAGAGATGACCTTGGAAGGAATGTGACAGTTAGCAAACATGATTTAAGCCTGGGAAAAAAAGAGAATATTAGAAAGAAACTTAAACTGGCTCTGCCATAACTTTCTTTGGGAGGTACGTAAAATGATGTTAGGCTTTCAAGATTCTGTTACTATAGCCTATGTCAATACAGTAGAGTTCCAGTATTTCTTGGGGTGTCTGTTTCCTGATCTGGCCTACCACAAAGGATTGACATATAATTGCAATTCATATGATTATTACAACTACTGTTTTGGAAAAGGCATGCTAAAAAGAAGTCAGGTGAACCAAAGAGAAAATATAACAGCTGTGAACAATATTCAGTATATGGGCCACATATTCTCAGTACATGGTATCAGGCCTAATACTGACTATTAATTTGTTTATTCACTTTGTAACCAGACAATGATGCTTGCTTACAAAAGTCTGTAGAATATTAAAAAAAAAAAAAAAGTGGGGGGAGATATTTCTTCATTTAGCACAAAAAAAATGGAAAAAGGAAAAATAGAAGAAAAGAGAGAGCAAAACAATAACAAATGCTTGCGTGTATCTCTCTCTATATATAACAATCTTATTATAGAATAAAATATTACCAATTTCATTATAATTGTCCAAAACTAATCTAGATATATAAGGAGCTCATTCATAAGTTGCAAGTAACATCAAGCTTCAGCCCACTGAGTAACTGGGGGCCAAATTGATCTTTCCAATGTTGTAGGACAAGTCTCTTAGTGATAAGAAGAGACCAGAAAATCCATTTTCATTGTCCAGCTGTTAATTTCCATGTAATTGGAATAGAAATCTCCAATTCCTTATTTTGTTCAGTCTTTTAATGTTACATATCAAAGTGATTTATTGATAACAAGTATCTGTAAAAACTAATTGTGGACTTTGTTATTGGAAAAAGTTAATGATCATTTCAAATAATTTAGGTGTTTCTGAAGCTAAAAATGCACTGATCCAAATCAAGATATCAATAGATTTTGTAGTTGTAAATACTGCCAATGGACATGGAGTGGAGTGAAGATACAATATGGAAACACCCTTTAATAAGTACTCCCCAGAATATTTTATAAACTGCCAGTCAGTTTTCCTTCTTTTTGTTTTATTATGTTTTATCTATTCCACTTTATCAGATTTGGAATTTTAACGGGAACTGGACAGTTTTACTTTACCATCTGCTGGGCTCTGCTGTAGGGCAGCAACAAGCAAATAATATATATCCTTTAACATAGGAAATGTTAAAAATTCATCATTATCATCCAGCAATTAATCTAAAGTAAAAATCCCAACATTCATCTAAATTTCTATGAACAGGTTTATTTTAAAAATCATTTTAAGGCCTTGATTTCCCTGTAGCATCAATTTAGTCTGGAAAAAAAAAATCAAAATGCAGTTTTAGGATTTTTTAATTGATGTAATATGCTTTGAAGCCCAAACAATCCAATTAACTAAATGTACTATCTCTGAACATTCCAAAAGGCCCAGGAAGGAGAATTTCTTCTAAATGAAATGGCCAACATTTGATATTAATCAACCAGCAATAGCCATGAGTCCAAAAGAATTTCAAGCTTCAGTCAGGAGACAGTAATGGAGACATTGAGGTATAGACACATCACAACATTTGAATGTCTTGTCTAAGGCCTTCAGGGCTACTCTACCAAGTTTTTGACAGCTTACAGCTTAAGGCAGATGCTATCCATCACTTAGATATCTTCATTGTCAATTCTAAGGCTGGTTGTTCTTCCTGTTGTCATTAGTTTGGTCTTCTTTATATTTAATTTTAGTCCCATTTTTTCACTGTGCTCCTTGATTTTTATTACTAGAGCTTGCAGATCTTTTGCATTTTTAGCTATCAGGGTAGTGTCATCAGCACAACACAGGTTATTGATGTTCCTTCTAATTTTAAAACCATGCTCCTCTTCTTCCAATCCAGCTTCCCTCAGTATATATTCAGCATATAGGTTGAATAAAGGAGAGTATATAGCCTTGTCTCACTCTTTTGCTAACCTGGAGCCACTCTATTTTGCCATGTTCGGTCTGTATTGTGGCTTTCTGAACTGAATATAAGTTTCTCATGAGAAGAATGAGATGTTATGGGATTCCCATTTTTCTGAGAACATTCCACAATTTGACATGATTGACACAATTGAAGGCCTATCTACAGTATAACCAATGAAGCACATGCTGACTTGTTTTTCGTATTCTTAAAGAAAAAAAAAAGGCTACAGCCTGGCATAACAGTGAGGCTTAATCCAATATTTCAAGCAATTGTAAGAATAAATAGCTGCTGATTGTGACTTGTAGGCTGCTGGAAATCAATATAATAAGAAGTAGCCACATTACCAGAAGCAACTTAACCCCAAACTCATACTTTACTGGCCTCTTTGAGATCAGCAATATAGCCTTTGTACAGTAAAACACAATCATATCTGCTGTGGCACAGTCTGAAACATTAGCAACTCTTCATTTGTCAGATCAAGGCTTGCAACATTTGAAGGCCTGAGTTCAACAAGATATCTTTTGGTCAAACATGCATGTCCAAATTGAGCAAGTTTGAGTTTTATGCATCTTGTAAGGACTACCAGCCCAACAACCGCAGAAAGCCCATGATCTCAGAGGAAATCCCCAAACTGCCCTGGCTTAAATATTCATTTGATACTTTTAGCAGGTCTTCTTATCTGACTGTAGTTGAACATTTTTCAAAATGTGCTGATGTCATTTTCATGCTTGATAGTAAACACTACCCTAAGTAGAATGAAAGGTGTCTGCTTCTTTGCTTGCTGTAGGACAACCAAAGGAAATTTGGAATCTCTTTTACACATTACATGATACAATACTTTGCAAATAAATGGGGCACTTCTATTACCCATTTCAGAACAAGCTATCTCCAGTCCAATGGCCAGGTTGAATTATTTGGCTAGACAGTAGAACAGAAGGGCAAGAAGTTTAGTTCTCAGTTTGGGGAACTTGCTCATCACTGGTCTTGCATATCTTCTAATATAATTTCTCATGGGGTGATCTTTATACATCAGTCTGCCCACCACAGCAGATGTGTTAATGCCCCTATTACTCATCATTGCTTATTCCCGCCAAAAGCAGTAACGACAGTGGCAAAAGTCACAATATGCAAATGGGTTACATTTTTGTGACCTCTGTGATTGGAGGTTGCAATTAGAATGCACAAAAATGTAGCTTGAGTACCATCATGTGTCAAATAATAAAAGGAACAAGCCATATTCCTATCGAATGGTAACAAGTACAGAGGAAATCACTTTCCTCTGTACTTAAGAACAGTTAAGAACAGTTATTTTATCACCATTATTTTATCACCAGCCACTTCAGTCCAAGAGGCAACTACAGGACAATCATCAGTAAGATTAGGACCCTAGCAATACAAAGCCAGTATCATAGAGCCATTGGGTGAAACTGTATACACCCAAAGTGGATATACAGTAAACTTATGGATTATGTATAAATATTTTATTATGCGATAGAAGTAAAGGCTAGACTAGACAACCATATGCTAGCAGTCTCTGGCTTTAGAGCCTTGTAATTGTCTGAGCTGACATGATATTATTTCTATCGTTTAGCATATAGAGAACTTTTCAGAGTAAAGAAGAAGGATGTAGTATGTCTCTTGTTCCTTTAAAAGGCTTATCCATTCAGGAATGCAGTTATTAATGGGGGTAGTCTGATCATATATTGTCTGTGTTTGGGGCTGCCGGAGTCTGTTTCCTGTTCCTTAATGTTATGTTGTTTATTGTTTATTTTACTTGCTGGCTGGTGTGATTGCTGACAGGAGACAAGATCCCACAGGGACAGGCAATTGATGTAAGTAGACCCGTTTAGAGGGAGCAAATGTTACAAAGATCTGCCTGTTTTTTAACTGTTGAAGTACTTTCCCCAAGCAGTCAATCAGTATAGGCCCTGATGTTTGAAACAGAAGGAAATGGACCTGGGGTGCTTCGCTTTAAAATGTTCATGTCATGCGTGATATAAAATCAAAATGATACATGACATTAGGTGCATCTTTTTATTTAATGTGGCCGTTTTGGGAAGGGAGGCACATTGCAAAGAATTTGTTCAAGAGGAGGGGATAACAGTTATGAGGATGAAACAGGCAGAGTATCACTTTGAACTCTCACCTTCCATGCCATTCTCCTCTTAATTCATTTATCTGAAACTGCTGTTTCATTGAGATGAAATATCTGTGAAATCTGCCTTTGAAGTGGCCTAGTGGCATGTTGAGGAAGATGCTATGTGATCCTCAAGAAATGGTGCGCAGGCTATCTTCATGCTGGGGCAAGCAGGACATATGGATGAGATATAAGTGTCTCCTTGGAGTTTCTACTGATTTTTGTCATAATCTGTGTTATTATATGTTTAACAGCAGGCAGTGGTAAAACTCAGAGCTTTCAAAAATGGTTTGAGAATCAGCACCTTGTAAAAGATGCCCAGCGTTCCACTACTGACTCATCAGCGGATACCATTTTCCTGATCAGGTATGTATCTTGAAGCATAACAAGGTTCACAGCACTTTCTCCTGGACAGCCAACACAGTGATGGACATGGACTTCAAAATGATGGGTCCAACCAGGGAATCAAAGCCCTGCCCCTTTTTAATGTGCATTGCTGTCATTGCATGCACATAAAAAGGGGTGAGGTTTTGATCACCTGGTTGCACCCATCATTTTGAAACCCATGACCATCACTGCAGACACCCCTGCCTTTGCCTTGATAGAGCCTGCTTCCTGGCAAACTATAGAGGGTTCTAACCTTCATGCAGACATGGAATATAAGTAGAGGATGGAAAACTACCAAAATCAGCAGAAAGTACCATATTTATCCTTCTTGAAAAAGTGGGGTGCTGTTCTTTTGATGGTTTAAAAACAGGAATGACTATAATGTCTATGCAATCATGCAAGGAAGGGAGAAAAGAAGTCCTCTTGCCTCAGTCTCCTGAATCTATCATGATTTTTGAGGCTTATGCTTGTAAATGCATTGAAAAAGTATGGATTTAACAAATGCACAAACTACTGGGAGTTTTAGGAACATTTATTGCTAGCTATAAAAAAAAGTTATTAAAAAGTTGGTGAACACATAAAGATGTGTATTAATTTTAACAATTAAAACAGCTGCAAACCAGTAACTAATGAACTTTATTTTTCCATAAATTTGGAGATAAAAGATTATATCTGATGGCAGTGTTTATCATTAGCTACCTAGCAGTATTATGCCTATTTGTTGTACTTAATAAAACTATGATAAATACATCTTTGGTTGAACGTTAGCTCCAATATGTGTTGTGCAATCTTCTTGAGAAACTGTAGCCAAGTCTAATTAAATGCTTCCAATTAGAATTGTGTAGATAGGGAGGAAATTAATGGCTTCATTTGTACTATTTGTTTATTTCATTGTCAAGAGTACTGGATATAATTTCAGTGCCATGCAGAAATCTTCAAAATTATTTTCTATGCTGTTAAAGCTCTGCTGTATAAATTCACTGCACTTTCCTCCCCTCCTCTTAACTTTAAAAGCAAACACAACCTGCTAAATAAAATACCTTGACCAAATTATTTCCCTTTTAGAACAATTAAATTGAGAAGGAATGTATTGAACAATATATTTAGTGGGAAATTATAATCCCACACACAGTTCACAAAAAAAAAAAAAAAAAATCTGGGCACAAAATACAGTAGAGAAAAAAAACATGCAGTCAGAAGAATATGGGTATACCATGAACTGGACAGAAATATTATTTCCATACATACACTACATTCATGTTAATTCAAAGGTCTATTCAGCTGTTCAAAGGTAGAGGGATCCATATTCTTGTTGATTTATAAACACATCACAATCATGCCTGAAATAAGGTTTTTACTGTAGCTGTGAATATAAAGATCATGGAATGATTGAGTTGTCAGGGCCCAGTTAGGCCAGTGAGTCCAAATCTTGCTCTGTCCAGGAATTCAATTTAAAACACCCACAACAGAAGGACAGCCTATAGCCTTAGTTATTAATTTCATTCTTATAATGAATTATTCTTTCCTAATATTTGATTCCCCTTCATGGATCACTGCCTTGTCATGGCGAAGGGGCTTGCGTAACTCAGTGAAGCCATGAGCTATACCGTGCAGGGCCACCCAAGACGGACAGGTCATGACAGAGAGTTCTGACAAAATGTGGTCCACTGGAGAAGGAAATGGCAACCCACTCCAGTATCTTTGCCAAGAAAACCCCATGGACAATGTTAAAAGGCTAAAAGATATGACGCCGGAAGATGACCCCCTCAGGTCGGAAGGTGTCCAATATGCTACTAGGGAAGAGCAGAGGGCAATTCCAAGTAGCTCCAGAAAGAGTGAAGCGGCTGGGCCAAAGCCGAAAGGACGTTCAGCTGTGGATGTATCTGGAAGCGAAAAGAAGGTCCGATGCTGTAAAGAACAATATTGTATAGGTACCTGGAATGTAAGATCTATGAACCAAGGCAAGCTGGATGTGGTCAAACATGAGATGACAAGATTGAACATCGACATCTTGGGAATCAGCGAACTGAAATGGAGGGGAATGGGTGAATTTAATTCGGGTGACCATTACATCTACTACTGTGAGCAAGAAACCCTTAGAAGAAATGGAGTTGCACTCATAGTCAATAAGAGAGTGGGAAAGGCAGTAATGGGGTACAACCTCAAAAACGACAGAATGAACTCAGTGCGTATCCAAGGCAAACCATTCAATATCACAGTCATCCAAGTCTATGCCCCAACCACTGATGCTGAAGAAGCTGAAGTTGACCGCTTCTATGAAGACCTACAACACCTTCTAGAACTAGCACCAAAAAAAGATGTCCTTTTCATCATAGGGGATTGGAATGCTAAAGTAGGAAGTCAAGGAGTAATCGGAATAACAGGCAAGTTTGGCCTTGGAGTACAAAATGAAGCAGGGCAAAGGCTAATAGAGTTCTGTCAAGAGAACAAGCTAGTCATAGCAAACACTCTTTTCCAACAACACAAGAGACGACTCTACACATGGACATCACCAGATGGTCAATACCGAAACCAGATTGATTATATACTTTGCAGCCAAAGATGGAGAAGCTCTATAAAGACAGCAAAAACAAGACCAGGAGCTGACTGTGGCTCAGATCATGAGCTTCTTACTGCAAAATTTAGGCTTAAATTGAAGAATATAGGGAAAACCACTAGACCACTCAGGTATGACTTAGATCATATTCCTTGTGAGTACACAGTGAAGGTGATGAATAGATTTAGAGGATTAGATTTGGTAGACAGAGTGTCTGAAGAACTATGGACGGAGGTCCGTAACATTGTACAGGAGGCAGCAACTAAAACCATCCCAAAGAAAAAGAAATGCAAGAAAGCAACATGGCTGTCTGATGAGGCTTTACAAATAGCTGTGGAAAGAAGGAATGCAAAAAGCAAGGGTGAAAGGGAAAGATATAAGCAACTGAATGCAGATTTCCAGAGAATAGCAAGGAGAGATAAGAAGGCCTTCTTAAATGAACAATGCAAAGAAATTGAGGAAAACAATAGAATGGGGAAGACTAGAGATCTCTACAAGAAAATTGGAGATATGAAAGGAACATTTAGTGCAAAGATGGGCATGATAAAGGACAAAAAGGCAGGGACCTAACAGAAGCAGAAGAGATTAAGAAGAGGTGGCAAGAATACACAGAAGAACTATACAAGAAAGATCTTAATGTCCCTGATGTCCACGCTGGTGTGATCACTGACCTTGAGCCAGACATCTTAGAGAGTGAAGTCAAGTGGGCCTTAGGAAGCATTGCTAACAACAAAGCTAGTGGAGATGACAGTATTCCAGCTGAGTTATTTAAAATACTAAAAGATGATGGTGTTAAAGTGCTGCACTCAATATGCCAGCAAGTTTGGAAAACGCAACAGTGGCCACGGGATTGGAAAAGGTCAGTTTACGTTCCAATTCCAAAGAAGGGCAATGCCAAAGAATGCTCAAACTATCGCACAATTTCACTCATTTCACATGCTAGCAAGGTTATGCTCAAAATCCTACAAGCTAGGCTTCAGCAATACATGAACCGAGAACTACCGGATGTACAAGCTGGGTTTCGAAGAGGCAGAGGAACTAGAGATCAAATTGCCAACATTCGCTGGATCATGGAGAAAGCACAAGAGTTCCAGAAAAATATCTACTTCTGCTTCATTGACTATGCAAAAGCCTTTGATTGTGTGGATCACAACAAACTGTGGCAAATTCTTAAAGAGATGGGAGTACCAGACCACCTTACCTGTCTCCTGAGAAATCTGAATGCGGGCCAAGAAGCAACAGTTAGAACCGGTCATGGAACAACCGATTGGTTCAAAATAGGGAAAGGTGTACGACAAGGCTGTATACTGTCACCCTGCTTATTTAACCTATATGCAGAGTACATCATGAGAAATGCCAGGCTGGAAGAATCACAAGCCGGAATTAAGATTGCAGGGAGAATCATCAGCAACCTCAGATATGCGGACGATACCACCCTAATGGCAGAAAGTGAAGAAGAACTAAAGAGCCTCTTGATGAGGGTGAAAGAGGAGAGTGCAAAAGCTGGCTTGAAACTCAACATTAAAAAAACTAAGATCATGGCATCTGGACCCATCAATTCCTGGCAAATAGAAGGGGTAGAAATGGAAGCAATAACAGACTTCATTTATTTGGGCTCCAAGATCACCGCAGACGGAGACTGCAGCCATGAAATTAAAAGACGCTTGCTCCTTGGGAGGAAAGCTATGGCAAGCCTAGATAGCATATTAAAAAGCAGAGACGTCACCTTGCCAACAAAGATCCGCATAGTCAAAGCTATGGTTTTTCCAGTAGTAATGTATGGCTGTGAGAGCTGGACCATAAAAAAGGCTTAGCGCCGAAGAATTGATGCCTTTGAACTGTGGTGCTGGAGAAGACTCTTGAGAGTCCCTTGGACTGCTAGGAGGTCAAACCAGTCAATCTTAAAGGAAATTAACCCTGATTGCTCATTGGAAGGATCGATAATGAAGCTCAAGCTCAGATACTTTGGTCACCTAATGCGAAGAGAGGACTCCTTGGAGAAGACCCTGATGCTGGGAAAGATTGAAGGCAAAAGGAGAAGAGGACGGCAGAGGATGAGATGGTTAGATAGCATCACTGAAGCAATGAGCATGAAACTGAGCAAACTCAGGGAGGCAGTGAAGGACAGGAAGGCCTGGCGCAATATGGTTCATGGGGTCACGAAGAGTCGGACACGACTTAACGACTAAACAACAACAATATTTGATTGGAATATTAGGAGCTTCAACTCAATTTGCATTTCCTATATTGGAGCATATACTTAAGGCCCTCAGTAGGAATTTAATCTTCTGGTCCATTCAGAAAGAGTATCTTTCAGCAGCTGACTGATTAAAGAAGACTTAGAGCCTTTCAAAGGTTCAATTTCCATCATTTCCAAGGCCATGCTTGATAGCATTATGGGAATGGACATTCAGTATGAAAAGGGCATTACCTGGGAGATGGTTGGCCTAGAAATGCTTAAAAGAGATTGTGAGAGTGGCTTTCTAATGCTTTTTTCATAGCTGGTTCTATTCTCCTCCAAGGTGTGGACTAAAAGATAGACACATCCTCACAATACTGCAGATGGAACAACAAAATTTGTTACTGACACATTTTGGCAGTGCAGTTGGGGAAAACATGAGTGAAAAAGTCATGAAACTGTAAACTTAATTTTAAAATATATTTAAGACATGAAAAAAGAAAAAAAGTCAACCCCCCCTAAAAGGAGGGGAGGAAAGAAGAAAATCTGATATTATGAGCTGGAGAGGAGTTATTTTAACCTTAAGTGTATTTTCTGAGAGGAAGCCTAGCAAATATAGATGACTTTGCTAATATGTATTGTTGTACCCAGAGTCCTGGGATTGGTAACTCATTTCCAAAGCACTAGGAAGCCATATGAGACCTACAGCCTTCCCCAGAAGTGGAAAGTCTTGACCTTAGAGCATGCATAGGTTGTCTCTTCATCTCTTCAGGACCTTGGTGGGCTCCTATCCCATGTAGCTCCTGACTGATCAGTCTTTCTTGATCCACCTGCAGTAACTTGGAATTTTCCATGACTATTGTTTTGTCCATTTTGATAAGACACTTACTCCTCCACCAAGAAGGCCCAAGAGCTATTCCTGGATATTTATTAGTAAGGTTCTTCTCTGGCCCATCTGCTAATTTCAAATTTATATCCTGTTTTAACCCAGCTGCCTAATTTGATGAATTTGGTGAATTTGTGGTTGTGAGCAGCCCAGAGTTGTGTTCTTAGATGGGTGGACATACAAATATTTTAAATAAATAAAAATAAATAAATAAATTCCTGCTGCACAAATAAGCAAGCAACATATGGCCTATGCATACCACACTGAAGCATGAGCCAATGTTCAAATCCTCCTTGTTCTTTCCCTTTGGCAAAGCAATAGTCAATGCATAATACTCAGTAGTGCCCCAAGCAATGTGGCACAGATTAATAGTAACCTGTACATAATGCCTTCTTCATATGTGATATGACCCTATGCACTTAAAAGCATCACCCCATTCATCTGACCCCTTGAAAATACAGTAAGCATGTTCTTTAATCATCCCCAAAAGGTAGTGATGGGAGAAAAGGCAAGGCAACCTTAAATTTTATAAAAAGGGATGTTCTAGATGATAGAGGACAACCTTTGACCAAAGAAGTGCAAGTTTTTGATTGAAATCTTCATGCTTAGAATAAGGTGGTGAGGCAGAATGGAAATAGACTCTTTTGCTAAGTAGAAATTGAGAGGAAGACAGACCCCTCCAAATCTTGAAGTGAACTGATTGAAGTGGAAGCCTAGATGGAACAGGAATGGTTGCATATACCATTTAGATAGTCAAGGATTTGAATCTACATTAGTACTAGTTTCCAGGAAAAAAAAAAAAGTACCTTGGGCAATTACTGATTAAGAGGGAATGGATCCCATGGCATCTAGCAAGTGGTGCTCTGTTGGAGACCCTTGAGAGAAGAAGCTCCTAATATTCTTCAGGCATGCTGCTGGTGAGTGGGTAGTGGTGGAGGTGACTTGTCATGCAGCAGGCTACGACAATCCACTTGAACCTGCTATGGACAGAATGCTAACTAGAAGAAGTGTTGTAGTAAGATAAAAAAAAAAAAAATTAATCCTAGCTTTGGGAGGCTGCAGAAGAATGGAAGCTGTTATTTGCCTCCTGCTCATATATTGTTTTAAAAGCTATAGGACATTCTTAAGTATAATCAACATAGTATCACATTGTAAGCAACACAGTATAATACAGTATAAATAATAACATGAAATTAGTAATTACAGTAATTTCTATACAAAAAGTTAAAGATCTATCCTTGTTTAACGTTATGTTTAACTTTATGTCATTCACTTTATGTCAAGGAAAAAAATGTATTTTGGATGTGGTACATACTCATGTATACAGTTATAATGCAAAAATGGTGTCCAGGTTAAGTAAAAATGTGTGTCCTATTTCCTTTTGAAATGTAAAGTTATTTTGGACATTGAGGCATACTCCTACAACTTAATTAGCCATTGTTTTCTGCAGAAAAAACTTTACATACTGTCCTTTAGGAAGTGTAAAGTGTCCTTGCAGCAATTACCATGTACAAAACTAATTTAGTAACTTTGTGGGAATGTAAGGTATAGTGATATTTAATAAAAAAAAAAAAAAGCAAGTGGGAAAGGAAATTCACCTTTTAGAATTTATGTCATTCTGTAATAAAACGTTTTCCAAAATTGTTAAACTTTACAACATTGCCACCACATATGGAAAAATTATCCAACCTGATTTTTTTAGAAAATGAACCGTCCATTTTAACAATCAGTATTGGAGAAATGTAACCAGTTTTCTCTAAATTCAGTGTGAATTTAACCTTTTTTCTTCCATTGAAATTCCCACTGTTGCATATCAATTACTGTATCTAAATTCTACATCCATTTAATCATGTGGTCTTTAATTTGTTCAGTTTCTGAGTAACATTTGACCACCAGTTTATAAATAAGGCCCAGCAAATGCTATGAATGAGTCCTGTATTTCTGCTGTAGAAGATCAGGCTGGGGAAAAATGATACTGTATATGGGACACATATGTCTGCTTCATACTCTGACTTATACAACCGATTCTATTCAGAAAATACCCAAATGTATCAAAGCCAGCTTTTACAAAAAGAAATATTAAGACAATTAGAGCATCTATGAAAGTATTCAGACATTTTAAGAACAGGCAAATGGCTTGTTTACCGCCCAAATCAGAGAAATTAATCTGTGGCTTTAAACTCAGAACAAAAGCCCTCCTTTAAAATACAGGTACCTGAGAATAGCAATTTTCTTCAAGAGTTGGAAACTAATCCGACTCTTAGATGAATGTCTTTCTTTTTAATCACAGTCTTGTTTTTTTCAGAATCATACTGATATATTCTGTAAAATAGTATTTTTGGCTACCAGCTGTGGGACAAGATAGCCAAACTTTATCTATTTCATCCTCTTCTCATAAAAGCTTTTTTTGATGAAGCGCTAGTGGCAGTGAAATGAAAGAACAGTTCCAACTACTGCATCAAAATGTTAAATCAACTAAGATTTCTAAATAATGTAAATCAGATTTTGACTGATTTGGCTTAAACCTGTCAACAAAGCATAATCCTACTCCCTCCTCATAAAACAAACACTACAAGAGGAATATAATCTGTGACCTTTCGTAGGATTTGTGAAGATATCAACTTGGATGGTGCCCTGGACATGACTTTCATTGACCTTCACTTAGTTGTCTTGTATCTTCCTTCCCTTTGGCCTCAGATTAATTATGATGGAAGCAGATTCATGTCTTCAAGTGCTCAATTGCTTGTGCAATACTGTATTAAGTGGTGTGATGTGATTTAAAGTACCAAAGGCTTCATGGGTTGGGAAAGTATCCTTCTTTCTGACTACCCACTCTCTTTTCTCAGCATTTTCTAAGACTATTTATCCTAGTTTCATCTCTGGGAATTAATTCAAGAGTAAATACATCCAAATATACTCCAAGTGATGCTGCAGAAAATGGGATTATAAGAACGGATTTAAAAACCAAGGGTGCGTGTGACTGGACATTAGGGAGAGGAAATCTGAGTCACTAAAGTGTCCTGGGAATTTTTATTAGGAGAATGGATAACTGGTTTAAGATTCAGGAAACAGCATGATTGCTGATCCTCTGGAAGTGCACATTTAAAAAAAAAAAAAAAATCTGGCCTTTCCAGACTGACACTCTGTTTTTGAAAAAAACTTTTATTTTGAAAAGCCAAACCTTAAATTGGATTAAAATCTACAGTATATCTAAACTTTAATGTATTAGCAGCACTTAACTATTTAAAACTAAGCTTGTCATCTCATGTACAACATAACTGCCCCCCTGTAGTTTTAATAGGTTAACAGAATTTAACAGGACTGCCCTAAATCACTCGTTTAGCCACAGTCCCTTCAAACTGTCTGCCAATCAATGTCAGCAATAGTGGAGCAACATCTTGACATCAGATACGGTAGTTTCCTATGTTGTTCCTGTGCCCATTTAAAGCTATTATATATCTCTCCCTTTCCTGCCTCTAAAGAATTGAAAATGCCTTCTCAGCTAAATCCCAAAAATGCACTATTGAGATACGGTAGTTCATTTCAGAGATTTCACCTCCCTATGAGGAAATTGACATATCTGATGGCTTCTCTGGATAGACAAGTTGATCCTAAATGAAAGTCCTGAATATGTTTCAAATTCCTTTCCAAACCCTGGTGAATGTATCAAACTTGATAGAGGACCCTTAAGCATGGGCTATCTCACCATTCACTTTGTAAAGGCCAGCTTTCTTACATCATCACTTGGGAATTTATAAATACACAAAAGGAGTGCTTGCAAAACCAACATGATTTTTGAAACAACCTTGGTGATTCAGGAAAAAAATAGGTGTGTTTCAGTTCAAGTAAAATAAAGGGAAGGATTCTTAATCTTTGATGAAAATCTGTTGTCTGGTTCATAGAAACTCATCAACACCTGTTATCTGTTTCATAGACAACTCCCCAGAATGTAGATGTTTTGCATATCATTATATTGGGTATTGTCCTTGACATCTCCAAGTACAGTGAGAAAGACTCTTGTATTAAATCCTGAGAGCTGCCACCTGTCACTGTAGTATGGAGCATTAAGCTAGATTTATTTTATTTATTTACAGAGACTTTTATGATGCTTCAGTTGAAAACTGCTCTGAGCAGCTTATAGTGCAATGTACAGTAACAGGATTAAAACATAAAATAGCAGTTAGACTAACAATCTGTATAAAGCAGACAACAGAACCACTTTTCTAGGAGGGACCATAATTCACATAATCCCCAAAGGCCCTTTCCAGAATCCCAGCAAGACTGGGGCCACTCAGATCTCTCACAGAAGCAAATTCCTTTAATATTTTCTTGAATTTTGGTGACAGCAAGCAACCTGGCATCAGTCATAGTTCAACTAATAGGCAAGTAGCATGTAAAAGAAAGCAACTTCATCACTACCTGGGAATGGAAAAATGGGGGCTTACAGCTGGATACATGCTAAGCTCATGCATTGATGCATGAACCTGGGAAGCAATTTATCAAGATCATATCAGACAGACTGGAGGACAGCAACCAGAGGTAAGAACTCTACAATTAATTGCAATGCAGCAAATCATGTTTGATCCATAACCTAATACTAATTTGTTAGGGCATTTAATGACTTGAGGTGATGTGGAAAAGAATGTGTGATGGAAGCTGCTGGCAAAGGATAAATAAAACAAGCAATATCAGTTTCTTTGGAAGATCCTACCATCCAGATCTTCACTGTGTCATGTAGCTGTCTTCTGCAATAACCTAGATTGAGTTCAGCCAACTCAGTCATGGGCAGGAGTTATGTAAGTGGGTATAAGTGAGTGAATGTGTGTCTGACTTCTTCCCCCAAACTTTGACATCAGTAAAGTCTTATTGTTGCTGAATCTCAATGTCTTGCGTTGCTTATTTCATAAGATTAGGCTACCTCTCCAGAGACTGACATTTGCCCCTGTAACAACAAAGTGCAAACTGTTAACCTGATTGTAAGGGAAAACAAGGGCTGTTTCCTTGGAGCTAACTTTCCATGTAACAGCAAGCTGTTTCGGAGAAGGGGAGCAGATACAGACAAGACCCACTCTTGTGGTTACTGATGTCAGTCCCTAGGGGCTGGGACCCAGCACTTTCCCTCTCTGCTGTTATTGGGTAGGCAATCTCATAGTCTTCAGCCAGCACCTTGAATTGCACCCAGAAACCAATTGGCAACCAGTGTAGCAATCAAAGTAGAGTTGTCACATGGGCAAATTAAGTTGTGCCTGTAATTACTTGAGCCACTATGTTCTACACTAGTTATATCTTCAAGGGCAGCCTAATGCAGGATGAGTTGCACTAAATCTAGCTGAGAGATGTCTAAAGCATGAGTGACCATCAGCAGGGCCTCCAGGAGCATAAGGCAGATTCCAATAATGTTGGACAGAAGCTTGCTTGTCTGGAATTGTTCATCTCTCCTTTATACAAACATGTAAAATTTCATAAAGGCATACACTTGGTTTAACATATAGCATTGCTGCCAACATGAAAGAAGAGGTATCAGTATCTTCCAAACCTTGCTTTGATCCAAAACTTTTCAAATATCAGCCTTGCAACTTGTTTCCAGTGTCATAGTTCAGGCATGGAACATATGAAATATGTTGCCGAGTACTGTCTTTACAGAGCTTCAAATGCAGTCCTCATAAGGTGCTATAATTCCCCTTCCCTGTGCTTTGAAAATGACCTTTCATCATGATCTTATGTCTGTTCAGGGACTTAATGGGGTTTAATAAAAAACAAAATGGTGATGCAAATTAATAGCTGAGTGGAATTGCCATCTTCTTTTACAGGGGCTGCCATTTCTAAAAATCTGCAATATTTCCTAATGAATGGATGTCTTGGCAGATTAACATTTCCAAGGCACTGGCATAGATTGGGGGTGGAGTGGGGGCTGTTACTTCTTTCAAATCAAATTGGACTAATTTGTCAGGAAAATACACACACACACACATAGTGCTTCACAACTGTTTATGGTCAGCCCCCTGCAGGACTTGAGCATTTTAATAATTTCTGCTCACCCAGCCTAAAGAATTATGAGTTACCCTTCCTAGTTGTCAACAGACTTTCCCCCTTTTTTTTTAAATAAAAAGAAACAGACTGAAGTTTTCAATTCAGCACCAGATAATCTTTTGGTTCTTTCAGGATTAGCTGCAATGAAATTGCAAGCCGCATCACTGAGAGGGTTCTATACATTTGATTCCTACCCAGTTCCAAAAGAGGACAGTTTGAGATGCTCAGCTTTTTATCTGAAAACAAACCTGAAGAATCAACTCTAATGTGACAGCTCAATTCTCAAAAGCAAGTGCACTGTGTCATGAAAAGCTTGGAAGTCGCTGAACAGATGAAGATGCAACTTTTCATTTCTTAAGGAAAGAGAGGATGTGAGGCATTTCAAAGCCAGTTTGCTTTGCTAGTGGCAATCCTGCCCATTTCAAAAGCCAATCCTTCTGTGAAAAGGATGTTATAATAGCTTGCCAAAATATCCCAGGGTGTAATGGCTAAACAAAAGGGTATCTGGGATGAGTCTGTAAAGAAAACAGATTTATCATCCTGCTCATCTGCTTGTCGTTTTTGCCTGTGCTGGGTGCCAGTGACATATTGTCAGTCTGTGGGTCGTCACCAGGTGTGTCAGGCAGGGGGAACCCAACAGATGCATTGCATAAGTCTTGCATGTTGGTATTTTTAGCATTTTTGGAATGGGGATAAGAGGAAAGGAATGCATATATCCACACTAAGGGAAAGAAGCTTGGAAACAAGAGAGCATTTGCTTGTCAGAATAAAGTCAGACTTGTTTGAAGTCCTACATCTCCGTTGTTCACTCAAAATGAGAGAGAGTGACACTGATGGATCCTGAGCACTCTGAGCTTTTGCTATTAATCAGAATTACAGAAACACCTGTGCTAAATGGCTCTGTACTTGGAGGCACCTTGGTGGAAACACCCAAGAGGGCAGGTGTCTCTTCTGAACCACTGGGAGTCATTGGTTAGAATGTCTTGTTTTAGTCTTGCAACAGCCAAGCAACACAACAGGCATATGGAAATAGCTCTTAAGGATAGCAAAAGGAACAGCTTAGGTGATGGGGGACAGGGGTGCATAAAACATCATCTGGTAACAATTCCTTCCAGGTTTTGTTTTGTGTGTTTGTGTGTGTGTGTTTGGTTTTCTTTTACATCTAACATTTGCTGTTAAAAAAACATTTTTGTGTTACCTTGGACAACATATTTTAAGGGGCTATTTAACTGAAATGGCAAAATGTTTGTTATTATTACTAGATTTCTGAATTTTATTCCCAACCCTTTGCATTTTCCTTCTCCACCCAAGTTCTGATCATTTTCCTGAACTGCATGAAGGCTTGAAGCATGGACACTGGGGGAAAGAACTAGGGCCCTTATAAGTATACACACATTTGTGTGGGTGAGGTCACATAACTGAGTTCAGTTTTGAAGGTCTGGGGTTGAAATAAAAAGGGCATGTATGCCTAGGTATTCTGCTTATCTCAAGGAGGAGGAGGAATGTATTTGAGATGGCTCCAGGGTCTATTATCAGCCCTTAAAGTTAGACCAGAGTAGGAAACCTATTATAACCTATTATAAGGTTATAGTAACAGAATCTTGCAAGTCTGAACGAGCTTCCATCCCTGATCTCTTTAATCTTCATGAGAACTAGGGAGGGTCTTGTCTGAGATGCTTACTAGAATTACAGTTCTATCCCAGACTCAGATTTCTTTTATCCGTCATTGGCTCTTCCTTATGTTCCTCAAGGCTATATCTTCTGGCCATTACATCTATAAAAATTGTTGGGGGCTTCAAGCCACAAGATGGTCCATCCTTGGGTACAGGGATACATGTTGCCCTCATCCCCAGTGGGGATTCCTGCTTCATGGGGTCCTATAATTATCTTAGGACTAACTTCTGTATTCAGTTCAGAAGAGTTTGAGAAGAAGGGGGCAGAGGGTGGGGCCAAATATATATATAATTTTGTCACTCTTGATTCTTCTGTGGTCTGGAAGAACTTTCTACAGAGGATCCCAATTTTATGGGTGCTGCCATAGTCCTGAATCTCAAAGGGACTGGCTTATATCTCCTAGGAAGATGGCATCTTCACAGTACATGCATTGTAATGTTTAATGTTATAAAATAGATGGTATAAATAATGTATCCCAAGTTCCCTGGGAGACAGAGACATCACTGAGATTATAAGTTTATGTATATTCTAAGAGTGAACACAGAAATATTTTCCATTTTTCTTTAATACTTGAACTCAGGATCTGTGGTGAAATTGATTGACAGTACATTCAAGACACATAGAAAAATAATTTATTCAGACAATGAAATAAATTGCATATTTTCCAGTTTTAAGATGCAGAGTTTACTTTATGTTAGTGATGTGCTAGTAATGCGGCTGCAGCATGCTGGGAAGCATCAAAATGATACTGATCAAATGGTAAAGAGAAAGGACAGGCTAAATAAGAGACAAGATAAATGGTATAGAAGGTATTAAGAAAGAAGAAGAGAAGAAAGTGTGTTTTATCTATGTACTTGTAGCCTGGACTTTTATTCTACTTCAGCCTCAAACTTTTCTCCTCTAAAAAATGTGGTGAATTCGACAATGTGCTAATTGACTTACCAACTTAAGCCTGCTGGGTGAACTCAGCTACAATTTACACTGTATATTGTAGACCCGCTTTTGAGTTGCTTAAAAGCTTCTGCTGCATTGTCCAGATGTTAGAACCTGTATTACAGATGGGATGATGAGCTGAAAAATGATCAGCATTGCAAATTTTATTACAATGGCTGAGTTCACAAAACCCTCAATAGGGGTATCTTGGGAGGGTGTCGAACAAGTGAGTGTGACAAAAGCAGCATTGCACTATTGCTACACAATAGTGCCCCTTTTGTATTTGTGTCTTAACATTACACCTGCATCCAAAAGGGGTGGAATATATAGCACGATGGCATGATGCTGTTTTCATCATTTTGGTGGAAGCTGCGGGAGCTTGTAACGGCTGTAGCCCAACACCAGCTTAATAAATACAATCGCTTATTCCTCAGGGTTACTTACTTTTATTTTTATCCCCACATTGTAGGAATAATTTTAGGTTGAGAACATGTATTTAATAGTTCTGTATTACAGCTTCTGGATTATAGTTTGGGAAATTTCCCTGAAATTCAGTAGCATCCTGCTTTCAAGTCCGATCAAAAGTCAATCTATTTAGCAATGTGAGCAAATAAAATATACTATTAAACTCAAATAATATTTTTTGGAAATGCAGCCCTGCAGTTTTCAGCATGGTGAGTTCCCAAGTTCCATATTGCAGATTGGTCTGTCAAGCCTTGAATAAGTTAAAAACCACCAACTGCCCCATTCTGCAGCGAGAACAGTTTTTGCCCTGAGTTGAAGAACAGTTCCCTTGTTAAAAGGTCATTTGTGCTGGCAGTAGTTTTGTTTTTGTTTTGTTTTGTTTTCTAAATAACTAAAACACCTTTCCTTTACTGTCAAACTCAGAAGAATGTTGCTTTCTGGCTAGCATAGACATCTATTACATATCTAAGAGAAGTAATGGTAATATTGCAGTGCATTTCTGATTACGTTTTTGAAACATAAGCCTGTATCTAAGCATTGAAAAATCAAAAGATAACATCAAAGATAAAGCAGGAGATCCAATATTGACTTAGCATTTGATAATATTAAAGAAATTTCGTGGATGTACTCAAGAACACCTGACAGCTGTAAACACCTTCTCTCTTGAAATCTGCCTCCAAAGACACTTATGCTGTGATTGCATCTGGCCTGCACAAATCTAGGTGACTTCTCTGTTGTAGTTGAGAGAGGAGGGGTCTTTGCTACCATCAAATGGTTGTTAAATTGCTAGATCAATAGGAAAAAAAATGTTTGGATGGAGGGCTCAGATCTTACAAGTACCACCTCAGCATATATTCTCAACTGGTGGTGATTGTTGGTTTTTCCCATAGGAAGTGACATTCAATTTTCAGCCATGGAAAACTTCCAATTATTGCCTTTACACTGTCATGGGATAGAGTTGTAGAGACAAAAACATGGCAGAGTCTTCTTCTGGATTGGCATTAAAGAGATGTTGTGGAGACAGGGTGACTTATGGCAACATAATCTTTTAAAATTCTCCATGCAACCTGAAATTCATCTAATGTTTCATCCTGTCTTCTTCCCTGTCAACAATATATTATGTTTCAACTTTTTATCTTGCTTATAGGCAATATTTTTTTCCAATGATAGTTATTTTACTTAGCCTTTGTTTATGTATCTCTCCCACAAATTCATTACCTCTGGTTTTGGTATGTTTGTACATAACATAGTTGCCTACTTTCTAATTTCTCTCTTCCCCAGCTCCATTTTGGCTGCATTGATAAGAGGTGTATGTATTAGCATTGTATGGAATATAGCCAGACAAACTGAAGGGTAGGGACAGAGCTCAGTCCAACAGGATTATTGGGACCTTTGATGATGCCTTAGAATGATAAAGAAGTTCTGCTCTGATTTCAATGAAATTTCACAAGTGCTGTTCCTTCAGAGTGGCCTAACCATCCTGCAAATTTCAACCCACTTTAAAAAAAAGCAAGAGGATTATAGGCATTTATAGTCATTGCTGCTATGTAGCTGCATTGCATGCCAGTGGGTGTCCAGGTGCAATTCAAGGTACTAGTGATCACTTAATGGCATAGGGCTTGGTTATCTGTGGGATCACCTGTCTCCAATTGTGTCTGCCCACCCAGTACATTCAGGGACAGTGGGGGAACTCCAGTTCCCCTCAATTAAACATTGTCATCTTGTGGAATGGAGGAAGCATCCCTTCTCTGTTGCAGAACCTGCCCTCTGGAATAGCATCCCCTCAGAGATATGTATGGTGCCCACCCTCCTGGGGTTCCAGAAGGCCCTTAAGATCTGGCTCTGTTACCAGGCCTGGGGTTAGTCTATTTCTGAAGCCCCTGTCAAGCCTTTGAGTCTTATAGCTGTTTTTTATCCAAGCTGTTACATTTTGCTTCTTTTGCTGTTATGATTTTAATTGTTTTAAATGTATTTAAATTGTAATATTTACAATTAAAACTGCAATGAACCAGTGCACCAGATTGCAATGAACCAGTCAACACCTGACAAAGAAGAAACAGTAGAGTTCTGGGTGCAGCTATGGGACAACCCAAAAAAATACCACAATAATGCAGCTTGGATAAAGGGGGTAGATAAGAATAAAAAAGAAGCTGAAATGAAAGAACTTGTAATAAAAGCAGACATAGTGGAGAATTGGGCAAGGAAGATCAAGAATTGGTCAGCACCAGGTGAAGATGAACTGCACTGCTTTTGGTTGAAACATCTGACTGCTCTGCACCCACTCATTGCCAAGAAGTTTAACAATATACTTCAAGGAGGTGAAATTGAAGATTGGTTAACATCTGGCAAAACCTGCCTGATAATGAAAGATCCAACAAAAGGGGCAGCACCAGGCAACTGCAGTCCAATTAGCTGCTTGCCAACAACTTTCAAATTGCTAACTGGTATGGTAGCTGATGCAGTCCAACAGCATTTGGTTGCAAACAAGCTCTTTCCATCTGAACAGAAAGAAAACCACCCAAACAGCAGAGGGACAAAAGATCAGCTCCTAATTGACAAGAAGATTTTGGAAAACTGCAAGAGAAGGAAGACCAACTTGAATATAGCTTGGATTGATTACAAGAAGGCATTTGACTCCCTGCCACATAACTGGAAAATCAAGTGCCTAGAAATAATAGGAGTCAGTAGAAACATCAGAAGCTTTGTGCAAAAATCAATGGAACAATCGTGATAGACTGGGAGAGGTTAATATCAAGAGAGGAATAATTCAAGGAGACTCACTATCACCACTACAGTTTGTCATTGCACTGATTCCTCTGTCAACAATACTGAACAAGTCAGGCCATGGATATCAAACATCAAAAACATTTGTGAGGCTATCCCACCTCCTTTACATGGACAATCTGAGGCTGTATGGAAAAACACCATCTGGAATAGAATCACTGCTCAACAATGTCCAAATACACAGCCAAGATATTGCAAAGGAGTTTGGACTGAACAAATGTGTCACCCTTCCCATCAACAAGGAAAAAATATTGAAAACTGAAGGAATCAAGATGCCCAATGGAAATAACTTGAAGAACGTGGATGAAGAAAATCACTACAAATACCTGGGCATTCTTCAAGCTGACAACTTCAAGCACACTGAAGTCAAGAAGAAGTTTAGTAGTGAATATATCATGAGAGTAAAGAAGATCTTAAAGTCCAAACTCAGTAGAGTAAATACCATCAAGACAATTAACACCTGGGCAATTCCAATCATAGATGCACAGCTGGAATAGTGGACTGGACTCAAGCTGAACTAGAAGCCCTGGATAGGAAGACCAGAAAAATAATGACAATGAATCAAGCCCTTCATTGATGCAGTGACATTGACAGACTCTACTTATCAAGGAGCATAGGTGGGCATGGAATGTTACAAGTACACCAGACAGTTGAAGAAGAAAAAAGGGCCTCAGATGAATATCTGAAGGACAGTGAAGAAGATGCACTGAAGCTAGTACACCATGAAGGCTTACTGAATACTGAAGAAACCAAACTGGCCTACAAGAAAGACCAAATGAAGAATAGATAAGAGACATGGCAAGGCAAGGTATTATATGGCCAGTGCACAAAACAACTAGCAGGCAAAGCAGTTAACAAGAAGACCTGACAATGGCTAAGAGCAGGAAAGTTGAAGAAATAGACAGAGGGGCTAATTCTGGCTGCACACACCCAAGCCTTAAGAACAAATCCATATAAAGCCAGAATTGAGAAGACAGCAAATGCTGCCTCTACAAAGAAGGTGAAGAAACAGTGGACCACCTATTTAGCTGCTGCAAGAAGATTGACTGCAAACAATGGTGTGACAAAGTAGCAACAATGGTGCATTGGAATATCTGCAAGAAATACAATTTGCCTGCAAGCAAGAAATGGTGGGACCACAAAACAGACAAAGTAATAAAAATAAAGAAGCTAAGGTACTCTGGGACTTTAGAATTCAAACAGACAAACACCTGCCACACAACACTCCAGACTTAACAATTGTTGATAAAAAAGACAAAAAAGTCTGGATAGTGGACATTGCAATACCTGGAGACACAGAATAGAAGAGAAAGAACTGGAGAAAATCACAAAATATAAAGACCTGTAAATAGAAGTAGAATGACTATAGCACATGAAAGCAAAGATAGTACCAATAGTTATAAGCACCTTAGCTACAATCCCAAAACATCTGGAGCACCACTTGAAGTACATCAGCATTGACAAACTCACCATCCATCAATTGCAAAAGGCAGCTTTACTTGGAACAGCTTACATCCTGTGACAATACCTTTAATATTATTAAAGAACAAAATCTGCCTATCCCAGGTCCTTGGGAAGGACTCGATAGGTAGATAAAAATGCAAAATCCAGTCTAAACATATGACTGACTGTGCAAACAACAACAGCAACAATTTTCCATTCTAGATAAAGAAAATAAAAGTTTGTTTGCTTCCCACCTCATGTTCCAGAAGCAGAAACAAGCTGAAATAACCTTTCTTATGGCCTGTCGCTACTTTTGAGGTTCCAGCCAAGTATTCAACCATGAAGTGAGTGAGTTTCTCCTTGGATACCCTTACATGTTACCATTATTGTCTTAAAGAATCAGGAAAGAGTGATAGAACACTTCAGTAATACATGGACAGAGAAGTTAATATTTCACAGTAATCCAAAACCCTGTAAGTAGGGGGGAAATCACATCAGTCACAGAATGAAAAATTTCTCTTTATAAATGTACTTCAATACCCTTTAGATTAAACATAAGAACTATATTATATTAATAATGTGGTCAATTGATTTTATGTTCCATCAAGGTTTCATATATTTTCTTAGTAATGATATACACATCTGTTCTTCATTTGTGAAGCCAAGCTCACGTTGTGGCCTCCAAAATCCCACTGACTCCTCTTTTGATATGTTATATTTTTGTACCCTGAGTTTAGTTTACTTACGCTGGCCGTGAAAGCCTTCATCAATATAATATCTTACTTTGGAGTCCTTGGGGTTCTCTGAGCTTGGTTGTTTTCTTGCAAATCTTTCATTACCCAGCTAGGTAACATCTTCAGTACTAGAATGGGTTGGGGTTTGCTCTCTGTTTATGTACTGTGGCATGCCCTGACAGTGTTGGTGGGGGTGGGGGTTTTGTTTTGTTCCTCTAGTAGTTCCTTGATTAGGGTATTGTTCACTGCTTGATTGCTTGTCTGGTGTTAATCCTGGTGTTAATCCCTGCTTATCTGGTTGATGATTGCTGGCAAGGAGATTCTGGTCTTTTTGTTTCCTTTTTATTGTCTCTTTCGAATAGTGTGTAGATGTTGTTTATCTCTATGTGCCTGTTGATGGCTGCCTTGTCTGAATACCAAGCTTCCAGGAATTCCTTCCCATTTTTGGATTTAGCTTGGTCTAAGGTGCTGACAGTTTCCCAGTTGAAAATATGGTTAAGTCTGTCCATGTGTTGTGAGATTAAGGAGTTTTCATTGTGTCTTCTAACTGCTAGTTGGTGTTCATGGATGCTCTCTGCTAGCCTTCTGCTTGTCTGTCCTACATAGTGGTTATTACAGTCCTTACACTGTATGCTGTAGATGACTCCTGTTTTTTTCTTCTTGGGCTACTGGGTCTTTTGGTTTGCTGAAGATGTTTTGGAGGGCTTTAGTTGGTTTGTGTGCTACAGAGATGCCATGTGGTTGTAATATGTTGGTTGTTTCTGAGACATTTCTGATGTATGTCAGTGTTATCCTTTTCATAGCTTGTGTTGGTTGTGTTGTAGTAGGTTGAGCAGTCAGGAATTTTTTTGATAAAGTTGTGTGGATATCCATTTTGTTGGAAGATGTTGTATAGGTGGTCTATTTCTGTAGCACTCCATTCTAGCACTGAAGATATTACCTAGCCGGGCAATGAAATGTTTGCAAGAAAGCAACCAAGTGCAGAGAACCCCAAGGACTCCACAGTTTAACCCTGAGCTACATATATTCCCTTCTATATCTTACCTTATTTTAGGTCTTTCTTGTGCTATCGCTGGGTAAATGAATGAGCTCTGGTTGGACATTGTGCTTGTAGTTTGTATTTAGATTTCCAGTGTCTAAATATAATGGTTTAGCAAAGTATTCCGCCCTATTTCAAAATTCAGATGCTTTACTGAAAAAGTGTCTAATGTTAATACAAAATTACTAATTAGAACTTTAGAAACATAGCAGAAAATGTTGCCTTGAAAACATCTAAAAAATGTTTTCATTCCTCTCACAATGCTTCCTAATATCCCATTAAAATGTTAAGAATAAAACTTTTATATGAAAGAAGACTTCCAACCCTAAAAAGAAGAAACCTAGGAGTTTTATTGCCACATCATTCTATTCTAACCTCATAGCAGCTCTCTGATACTAAGTGACTTGCTTTGCTGACAAATTTTAATAGATAAGAATGTTTTCTTTTGATTTAATACTATGCTCCTTCAGACCATTGAAAATGTATGAAATAACACTGCTGTATACCATCTACTGAAAAGAACTGCAGGTGTGAGATTAAAAGAAAAAAGTCTTAGTTTGAACCAATTCTTCCACATTCCTTTTTTTTTTTTTTTTTAGCTTTATTGGTGGATGACTCAAACCAGGTTTTCATCTCATTCTTCATGGTCATTTGAATCTGAGATTCAAAAAGGGGGAAAAATAAAAAGAAGGAAAGGCAAAGAAAATGAAGCATTATAAATCCAGCACCCTCACTGTGCTGTTACTGAGATCTTTTAAATGTATAAAAGAGGTCTAAAATATCAGGATTAATCTCCTCACATTTATGACTCATAATTAGGTTTCTGTATCATTTACCACATTCTTTGGTTGTGAAGTGTTTTCTAAGGAGTGGTTACTAAAATTAATGGTAGATAGTGCTGTGCAAGGAACCAGGATGTTACTTGAGAATTCAGAAAAGCCAGTGTCATTCAAGTTCTCCTTCAAGGGAAGGAAAGAATGATTATAAAAATGTTTGTCACTCCTGTATGGTTTCTGTACTCAACTATATCTATTAGGGATTTTTGTAACTGAATAACAATGTATCAATTTTCTGGGAAATATTGATATGGAAACAATATCTCAATAAAATAAAAATAAACTGGCACAACATTGAATTATAGAGGCACTTTAATCTATGAAATTGGGGAAAGACCCCAGACTGGGTGGACTTCCAGTTCAATGGTAAGGAACCTTTATAGACTTATTGACACCTATATTGTTAGAGGTCTATAATCAATCATTTAATCTTTTTATAGTTTCTTTATAATTTTATGAGGCTTATATTACAGTAATATTAAACCCTGAGAAAGACCCAACTAGCTATGCATGTTTTAGATCAATATCTGCTTAATGTGGATGCTAAAATATTAACTGCAACACTAGCCAGAAGGCTCCAGGAAATAATGCCATCTATAATTCATCCATCTCAATCTGGATTTATAAAAAATAGACAAGCATCTGACAATAACCTGCCTGGTGATTGATATTTTAGGTATCATGGCAGATAAACTGGAATAAGTTATTCTAATTTTGTTGGACATTGAAAAGTCCTTTGATATAGTTCACATTAAGTATATGATCTGCATCCTAAGAAGATATGGATTTCCACCATCTCCCGCCATTGACTGGGTTACAATTTGGCATCTTCACCTAGTGGCTAGAGTGATGGTGAACAGTTTATATTTCAGCCTATCGACTACTATTGTGGTAACCCTCAAGGGTGCCCCTTGTCTCCTTTAATCTTTCATTGGATTCTTGAACTATTGGCTTCTTCTATTAGACAGTCTCAAGATATTCAGGGTGTGGTGGCGCTCAACACTGAATATAAATTGTTTTTATATGCTGATGACATTATGTTTATCCTTGATAATTATGCAGTGTCATTGCCAAAGTTTACTGAGCTGTACAGCAGGAATCTCACAGCATGCAACCCTACAAGTTCTTTTGTGTGGTCTGCGACAGCGAAAAAACCTACGGCGCTGCTGAAACCCTGCAGGGACGGCTCTGCAAGCCCCAGTAGTCTGCCACAGCTGTTTTGCCTTGCTGCTTTGTCTGAGCTGGCATGTGATGACCACATAGGAACACAAAGCGAACACTGCTGGTGACATCAACATTCCATGCTAGTTGTCACCAGGAATCCATGCAGAACCACATAGTGGTGAGGCATAGGGCGATAGCAGGATTGCTGCCATGGTGATCCAATATTTTACTGTTTTACAGCAGGCAACAGGTTTTTCTGTTTTTTAATAAATCATAATTAATTTTTCTCATTTTCATTGAGAAAAAGCTCAGTTGTGGAATAAAAATGGATTTTCCAGGATAAGTGGAAAAATTTATATTTGGTTACAGAGATGAAAAATAAAATTAGATGTTTCATTTGTTTGCAACTTAGTTTGGTTCTAAAGGAGTATATGTGTGGACATGATGTCATGATGTATTGAGAACAGTACTGAGCTATAAATGCAAGATGAAAATATTCAGCAACTGAAAGCAGCTCCTGTAAAACAAATATTATTTGTTGATTTTTTTTTCACAGATATCGAGAAATCAAGGAAGGATTCAGCAAGAGCATGTGTTGCCATCAGTGAAACTGAACAATCTTGGTATGTCATCTATCTTCACTGCTATTCATTACATTTCACATCAGGAAGCACTGTGTGGTAAAAGTATACAAATGAAAGATATGGATGTTGTTGTTAAAATGATTCATTATGCATGTTCAAGGGGTCCCAGTCATAGGCAGCTTATGGACAGCAAATATGGAGAGTTGCTGTATCACAGTATATAGTTAGATGGCTAAGCCAGGAAAATGTGCTTAAGAGGCTTTTTTTTTTTTTTTTGCTGTAAGAAGGGAGATACTATTGTTCATCTCAATGAAAGACAAAAACATTTCTCATCTGCAATCTGACTTTTATTTCTAATTTGGCTTTTCTGATAGATGCCATGGACCGCCTGAAAGAACTAAACTTGAAATTCCAGAGTACAGACAGTCCTCTACTTACAAACAGGTTATGTTCCAAGGGGCTGTTCATAAGCCAATTTTGTTTGTAAGTCCAATCACGGTGTGTCTCATACATATGCTGGGAAGTTTATGCCATGCCACATATGTACATGTGTGTTCTGTAAACTTCTGGGTGTACGTATGCAGCACGCTGTATGCTTCTAGGCATACATATGCATGCCTGCCATAAACTTCCAGGACCTTCCTTCTGGGACCTTCATAGTTGGAATTGTTGGAAGTTAGTTCATATCAGCAAAAGTTTGTAACTCGAAAGTTCATAAGTAGAGGACTGTCTGTACAAAGCTATTTATTAGATAGATATATGATAGTGTCAGTTCACCTTGGACCAAGGAGTTATGTCTTCTCTGTCACAGCACCTGCCCTATGCAACAGCTGCCCCCAAGATCTAGAGGCCATATAAAATTTCTAAATAAATAAATAGCTTTCTTTGTGAGCAATACATCTACTTATGTATGGACAAGATTTTCTCATTGATGAAGATTAAGAAATCAACTTTAAGGTCAAGACTCACTGATGCATATGTGTGAGCAACTTTGTGACTGGCTATTTCATGTCATATCAGGGACAATGTTGACATTCTGATCTCTACAGAATGGTGCAAATGAAGTAGTCAGAATGAAGAGCTTCAAAAATAACTACGTATAACTTTGAGTACATGAAGTAATGTTACCCAACATGTTCCAAATTAAAAAAATCAGTTTAAATTAATATTTATTTATTTATTTATATTTCAAATTTAGACACCACCCAACTCACGAGGAAGTGACTCTGGGCGGTTTACAATAAAAACAGCAAATAAATATTAGTTAAAACAGTACAAAAATACAATAAAACCAAATACATACATACATACATACATACATACATACATACATACATAATATCTTCCAAGGCGCTGGTGATCAAAAAGATATTAACATGTGGGAGCATCTTCAAGGTGCTAGCCACCCCCAGGGTTGGTTGCCCCTTTTCTCACCCCATGCAAGTTGGCAGAGCCATGTCTTGACTGCTTTCTGGAAGATCAAAAGAGCAGGGGCCTACCTCACTTCTGGACAAGGGTATTCCATAGGGCGGGGGCCATGGCAGAGAAGGCTTTCCTTCTGGGCCCTGCCAGTTGACATTCTTTCATTGATGGGGTCTGCAGCATACCCTCACTGCTTGAGCGGGTGAGATGGGTCGATATAATGGTGGTGAGACGGTCCCTCAGGTAACCCGGTCCCGTGCCATGTAGGGCTTTAAAGGTGATAACCAACACCTTGAATTGGACCCAGAAGCAAACTGGGACCCAATGCAGCTCACACAGCAAAGGTGTGACATTGTGAGGTTCAGCCCAAGAATCACACGAGAGAGTCCAGAAATCTCTTCCTCCTTACTTTCACACAGTCCAGCTGGGGGCTGAGGAGATGCTTGGAATGTCACCCCTCCTCCCTGTAACCTTGAAGATCCCTTCCAGAATCCTCCCTGCTCATGCCTTCCATCACATCACCCCCCTCTTCACATTCAGCCTCCCCCTCTGAGCTCTCATGGGAACTAGGCAGCGGTGGCAGAGATGAAAGTGAAGGCAATGAGCTTCTATCCACAATCCCTGCCCTCTCTCCCAGTTCAGGTGATTGGCTCTGCAAAACAGCAACAGCATTAGTAGAATCAGCCCCCCTCCCCCTACCAAATGCAAACTGGAAGTGGAAGGATAAGGACTTTGTGCACCAGCCCTCTCCGACTCCATGGCCCCCACCAAACCTTCCTCTAGTACACTGTCAATGCTGTCCATCTGCTGTTCAACCTCTGCAGTTCCAGGCAGTACACGAGGCTTTGGCTTGCTAGGAAAACACCGGTGGAATTCACTGACCAACACCAGGGCGTGCACATTTTTTTCATTCTCCCAGGAATGCTCTGCCTCTGGGTAGCCCTTCCAATGAATCAGTTACTTAATTCCCTTTCCTCTCCTGCAAGAGTCCAAAATTGCCTCCAGCTTGTATTCCTCTTCCCCCTCGACTACGACTGGTGGGGGTGGAGGAACCTGCATTCTCAAAGGGCTTGGTGGAGCCTCCATCACTAGCAAGGAGCGGTGAAACACAGGATGGACCTTCATTGAAGGTGGCAGCTGCAAATGGAAAGCCACCTGGTTCACTTGCTGCAGCACCTTATAAGGCCCAATGAACCTAGAGTCCAACTTCTTTGAGGGCCAGGTGGAAGCTAAGAACCTAGTAGACAGCCACACCTTGTCCTCCACTGAAATCTGTGGACCCCTCTGCCGGTGGGCATATGCAGTCCTCTTGTACACCTCCTTCACCCTTGCCAGCTGATCCTTCAACAACTGCTGAGCCACTTGCTGCTCTCTAAGAAAGTGTGCTGTGCCCGGCACCCCCTCTTGCTGAATGGCTGTTGGTAACACTTGTGGGCTCACCCTGTACAGTGCTTGAAATGGGGACATTCCAATCGATGAGTGCACGGAATTATTATAGGAGAACTCTGCCAAGGGAAGAAGTGCGGTCCAATTGTCCTGGCTGTACGTGGCGTAGCACTGCAAATACTGCTGCAACACCTGGTTAGTCCTCTCCACCTCTCCAATGGTAGATGAATGATTAGTGTGTGACTCTACATCCTCAGAATATATCAAAATGTCATCCAAATAAATCACAACATAAGAATCAATTATGTCAGAAAAAATCTGATTCATAAATCTGGAAAACACCACCCCACAATTAGCAAGTCCAAATGGCATTACTGTGTACTCAAACTTCCCATATCTTGTATCAAAAGCAGTCAGGTATTCATGCCCCTCCTTGACACGAATGAGGTTGTAGGCATTCCAAAGGCCTAGCTTTGTAAAAATGTGCACTTTCTGCAGCCAATCTAGCAGATCAGATATCAATGGCAGTGGATAATGATCCCTTATAGTGACTTTATTTAGCTCTTTATAATCATGGACTGTGTACATGGGAGCTCCCTCACTAGACCCTTTCCCCCAAATCTGCGGGTCTGGCTTCTCTGGCACAAAAAATGTGGGAGCTGAAGCTGGAGACCTTGATGATCTGATAAAACCTTTCTTCAAATTCACATGTAGGTACTCCTTGAGAATAGCCAACTCCTTTGCAGACATAGGATGTTGTCCTTTTGCCAGGATTTTGGCACCTGGCTTCAAATCAATCATGCAATCACAGTCTCTATGGAGGGGTAGCGCAGTCACCTCCTCCTCTCCAAAAATGTCTGCGAAATCAGCATACTTTGCAGGTAAATCCCCTCCCCCCCCTCGTCTGGATGTTTCCTTTGGGAACAGAGAGGATGTCCCCCTGTGCCTTGTGGCGCTGACAGTCACGAGAGAAAAATGAGATTGTTCCCACACTCCAGTCTATAGCAGGGTTGTGAAGTCTAAGCCATGAAGTGCCTAACACCACCGGCACCTGTAATGATGCCATAACATAAAGGGGCAAAAGCTCTGTATGATCGTTGATTGTCAATTGTAGCGGTGCCATAGACTGCACCACTGGACCCACCCTCAATGGCTGGGCATCTATAGTCTCTACTTCCATGGGTTCCTTTAAATCCACTGTAGGCAACTGCTACTTGTGCATAGTTTGGATATCTATGAAGCTTATGGTAGCCCTTGAGTCTATAAGAGCCTCCAACTCTATCTTGGAGCCAGAATCCAAGGTCACTGTAATGGGAACTAGCATAAACGCCTGTCTGTCATCTCCAGAATGAGCTCTCCTTAATTGCTTGATGACCCCGCCACAAGCTCTGAAGAAAGGGGCTCAGGAAATTTCCCTGCTGTGGTGCTGAGATTGACCCTGTGTGCTTGGCAGAGGTTTGCTCTATGCGCCTGGTCCTCACCGGCACGTTCCTCGCCAGGCACACCCTTATCATATGCCCTGGGGCTCCTCAGTAAAAACAGAGGTTCAGATCTCTTCTCCTTTGCCTCTCTTCCCCTGAAACTGCCTTCCTAGCCACTCTGATTTGCAATGGCTCCCCCTTCGCTTACTCAACCATAGAGACAAGAGGAGGAGAGAGAACTGCAAGAGGAGACTATAAGGCACCAAGGGGATTGGAAGCTAAATACTGCTTTAAGTCCTTCAGCCTGGCATCAATTACTACACAGGGCTGATATCATCCAGAATATTTGGAATGCCTTGCCTTATCACCTCACTCTGAAGCTTGGGGTCCAACCGCTCCCGAAACTGGTCCATGAAAGCTGTCTCATTCCATTCGACATCTCCCACCAACAGCTTGAAATCTGCAATGTACAACCTTACTGACCTGCCACTCTGGTTGAGCTTCCGAATGTCCCAATAAGCAGTTAGCCTCCGTATGAGATCTCCGAAATGCCCCCTGAAAGCTCCAGTGAAATTCCGATAGTTGTTGAGCACCAGATTGCCAGCCTCTATTAAGGGGGTTGCCTACTTAGCAGCAGCTCCCTTCAATAAATTCAGCACAAAGGACACCCTCATGCAGTCTATAGGAAACTCTGCTGGTCTGCCATCCATGAACAGCTCGTACTGCGCCAGAAAGGTCCTCATCTGTTCCACCTCACCTCCATACTTCTCAGCCATGCTTTCAGGAGAACGCAACAACGATGGTGCTGCTGCAACGTTTTGGCCTGCTTGCCTGAGTTGTTGTGCTATTTGGGCTAACGCAGGTTGTAAATTAGTAATCTGGGCATCTGCCTATTGTTAATGCTATAATAACGCCGCCGCCAAAAGCTATGGTATCAAATTAGCTCCCTGGGGGTCTGTTGCCATGCTTAAAAATTCTTCCCTCCTGATGTGAGTAGGAGTCTGGTGAGATTGATGTCAGGTTCAGCCCAAGAATCACACAAGAGAGTCCGGAAATCAGCTCAGCTTCTTTATTAGCTTGCATCTGTGCCAGACTAACTCTAATTCCCCAATGAGAGCAACTATAAGCATCAAGCCCTTAGGGAGGGGCCAGTCTCTTCCTCCTTACTTTCTTACAGTCCAGCTGGGGGCTGAGGAGATGCTCACTCAGCCTCCCTGTAACCTTGAAGCTCCCTTCCAGAATCCTCCCTGCTCATGCCTTCCATCACAGACATGCGCCATTTTTGGGCACTGAAAATTGCCCTCCTGGCTGCATTTTGAACCAGCTGTAGCTTCTGGATACTTTTCAAGGGTAGCCCCATGTAAAGCGCATTGCAATAGTCTATATGGGAGATGACTAGGTCATGAGCGACTGCCTGGAGGGACTCCTGATCCAGGAAAGGGCATAACTAGTGAACAACACATAGTTGGGCAAAGTCCTCCTGGCCACAACTGCCACCTGCTCTTTAAGTGGGGGTTGTGAGTTCAGAAGGACCTCCAGATTATGCACCAGGTCTGTCTGGGGTAGTGCCACCCCATGGTTCACTTCTGGATACAGAGGAGCCCCCAACCCACAGCCACTCTGTCTTAATTATTGTATTGTATTAATAGATTAAATCATTAATAATTTATACTTATATTTAATGTTAAATATTTTCCATTTTTGCATGTGTATGCATTAATTAATGCATTTTATGTAATGTGGCCCCATATTTGTTTAAGTTTGAGACATATTACTCTGTGGTACAGCAATATGGAGATATTATTAATTTGATTTAGTCTATTTTTCAGCCTTTGGGATCTACTATAGAGATTTCTGTAAATGAATAGAATTTATGATTTGTACATACTCTGTAAAATACATAGTATTATATCTTTCTCAGTATACATGTTAAATGAATATATTTATATGTGGTAAATGCAATTTTAGTGGGTATAACCTGATGATTGAAACTCCCATTAAGTCTTTGGAGTAAAATGAATGTTATTAAATGAATTACATTGAGGTTAATGTATATTTTAAGAGGAATTCCAGTGTTAATCCTTATTAGATATTTTACACAAATAAATACATTAACGAGAAAAAGTTATGGTACACTAAAGCCCCTTCAATATCCTTGGCCAAACTGAGGTTTCCTTATGATGATGATGGCTTTATCCTACCAGGTTTTCAATTAATCCACTGGGTTTTTATTTTAACATCCATTTTCTTTTGGAATAAGACCTTTTATGAATATTCCTATCTTTGGACTTATTTGGAAAGTAAGTGTACAACATCTCTGAAATCATGGCAAATTTTAGAGTCCAGGTATATTAAACAGGGATTTTCATTTCAACCTTTGAAAGCTGCCATTTGGTTATCAATAGTTAAAATAGTATGCTTTGACCCCAATTCACATAAACATTTTACTTTGTGGAATAACTGAAATTTGAAAATTGTTTGAAAGATGTTTGACTGGAATGCTTATACTAAGCATAGGAACACCACTTTGAATCAGTTGATTTCTAATGGTTGTTTTAAAGACTTTGACAGGTAGTATGTTGAATATGATTTACCTATAATATTTGCTCAGCAATATATACAACCAAAAGATGTACTAATCAAGCAGTTTGGCCTGAATGCTCTAGCAGCTTCCAGAGTACATGGAACTTTAGGATCCTTAAGAGATGCAACACTTGAACAGAAATGAACAATTAAATTTTATAAGGAATTAAAGAGCAAAATGAAAGTTAGTTATGTAATTGATTGGAATATCCAGTTTTGGAGAATCAACATGTCGAGGTTTTAAGAAATGTAAAATATACTTCCTGTTATTTAAAAATTAAATTAATTCATCAGAAAATATGCTGTCTTTATTGGACTCCTCAAAGGATGTTTAAAAACAGATAGACATTAAGATTTTTGTGTTGAGATTGTAAGAAACTGCAGGTTCTTTAGCACATTGTCAAAGTATAGCCTTGTCTTGGGTTCAAATGTCAGTACAATTTTGGGAAGGCGTATTATATTTATAGAGCTTAATGCGATGTTGAATTGCATTCTTAAAACATGGAATTTGGTGTCTTATGAATAGCTTTAGCTCTATCAAACCTGGGGCATGGCCAAGAGGATTATTTCACATAACTGGAAAGAAAGTTATCCTCCTGATTTTAAGGAATGGATTTACTTATTTGTTTAATCAATTTATATACCCACCTATCTCAATAGATGACTCTGGGTGGATGTAAGATATGAGTCAGTTATCTAGTTTTGAAAAGTCTCATTGCTCTAAAAACAAGAAAACCAATAAGTTTTAATATTAAATTTAAAGACTGAATTAATTTTATATTGCTACCTATACATATGGATTTTTTTCTCTTTTGTTCTTTGTTTGTGACATTTATTATTTATTTCAATCATTATAATATGTCTAGATTTTTTTCCTCACTGCATAATCACTATTTCTCTCTTTTTCTTTAGGTGGTATAGGGTTATCTTTTTTTGTACATCATCATCATCATCATCATCATCATCATCATCATCATCATCATCATCATCATGTGTTTGCCTCTCCTTTTCTATCTGCTTTCCCCCTTTTGTTGCCCACTGATCCCTTAATGGTTGTTTTCTAATCATGTCCAAGCTTGTAAAAATTTGAGAATTTTGCTGCCTGAAGCAGCTTTTCCTGTGAGACCTGTTCTCATCCCTTGAGAGTGGAAGTTGCTTCAGGAGAAAGAAAATAGGGCAATGTGTAGCTCACCGCATCTTGAATAGCTCAAAGTGACATATTATAGTAAGATTTATAATTAGAAATGAAATAGTCTCAAGTTTGGCCTGAATGACAGTAAGGAAGTTGATGATGAGAGTGAAACCATCTTCCTCCTTTTGATTGTTTTGGGATTATTAGAAAAACTACATGAACTCCTCAAAATCCTGTTGGATTGGCAACTCTAATTCTGTATATCCTAGAATACTTTTTTTTTTTTGCAGGGCTGAGGTGGGTTTGAGGAGATAGCACCACAAAAATGAGAGCCACAAGTGAATGTCACAGTTCTATTCCTACAAACCTGGATTACTAGCAGCTTTTAAGGCTCCCGGGCTGTAATGAAGACGTGTGAAAAGAAAACAAAAGAATAAAACACAACAAAATGCAAAAGACAGGCATAAACTGAATATTTTTAAGTTAAACAAAAATAGCAAATGCCTAACTTGAGACTTTCTTTGAACTTAAGGCTCAGGATAAATGATTCCTCCTTAATTGTTAAAGTAATCCTTTGAACTGGGCATTTTGAAAAAAATATAGAATATTAATTGGCAACCCAATCCCAACCTAAACTCCAGTACATTTTTCTTCTGTAGTCAGAAATTAATTGAAATGGCTTGCTTTTCATCACAGTGAACATAACCACATATTCCATGTGTGTGCTTGACTGTTTTTTCTAACAATCATAGTTATTAGTCGCCACAAGGGATGGAATCATGTGACCTTTGACAGTGTGTCACTGAGGTGGACATTGGACCTAAGTGGAGCTTCTGAGCATGTGCACTGAGAATGAGAGTGTTATGAATGTTATCAGCAAAGTGAACATATCCAAGTGTCAATGTGCAGTGTGCTTGTTGCTCAGAAGGCCATTTGCAGCACCCATGCTGCATAAGCAGTGTCCCATCCAAGCCAATTCTAGGAAAATAATAGAAAACGATCATTGGGAAAAATATTTTTTCATGGGTGTTAAGCAATTACGCTTTTTGGTCTGGGAGTTTTAGGTGTATTTTGTTTCCTTAAATGGGCATACCTGATTTAAACACTAAGTTGCCAGTGACAGTTAATGGAATTAGCTTGTACCGTCTATCTCTGATAAAAGGCAAAATAAATCCTTATGGCGGCCTTATTAAAAATATATTTTATAATTTACTATATACTTTAATCCTGGTAAGCCTACACATCCTATCAAGAAAATAGTTTTTCATTCATTCATTTCTTCTCAAAAGTTGGGCTAAAATAATTCTAAATAATTTTTATTTTAAGTGAGAAGTAAACATTCAGATGTAGATTTAGTGCTTGACACTCTCTAGAAGACCAAATATGATCACTTCCAAACGGACAACTTTTAATATTTCTAATTCAAAGACATCAAAATGCTGTTATTGATTGGCTTTTTGTGTGTGTAGTTAAAAGAAAAGAGAGCCAATGTCCTGTATATTGAAGGGTCGGAAAAGGAAAGAAGAGATCGAAAGATTCCACAGAGCTGGAATGCTAACTAATGGATATTTTATTATTATATAGAGATTAACACAGTGAATAATCTATGATGCTACTGTTCTTATCTATTCTATGTGTGTCTGTGTGATTTCTTAATTACAAACCTAACTTTGCAGATCCAAGATATTTTTTTATCTACAAAGCTTCCTTGAAGTTCTTTAACTGCTTTCACTCCTTTTCTCTCTCATCCTCATCCACACAAGATGAGGACTTGTTATGTTAACTCCTTAGCATGCCTTTCCTTTCTCTAATATCTAACTGTTTCTAAGGTTAAAAAGAAGAGCAGAAGATGGAAAAATTGCTCCCTTTCAAACCCACTTGGAAGTCCCGCACTTGGACCATGTTTCTTCATCCTGTTCTGGCTCCTGGTCTACTCTTCTTTCATGAGTAATGCCTAGTTCCTTCACCAGCTATTGTGCTCAAAGATCTTTCCTTCCAGATCCTGTTTGCTGTTGCTGGATTTGTTTGTCACACATCCCTCATTCCTTTGGGGCTTCTTGGTCCAATACTACTGTCTTTTTTTCTCTAACATCTTTGATTGCCCTGTTCCTTGATACAATAACAATATTCTCAGTAGTCCACTGAGAAACAGAAAGCAGAAACTTCTTTTCCTTCCAAACCTGCCTCTTATAAATCTTGACCAGAAGACAAATGTGCTGACATGCAGGTGCTTCAGGATGGTTAGAACCTTTTGAGATGCCTAGATGTCAGACCTACACATGGCAGATGATTTAAAGAAAAAAAACCCAAAACCCTCTAACCTTGAGATTTTTAAGGCAGAGAATGATAATGGTTTCTATCATGGCAGCTCATTTTGCCATACTGTAATCAACAAGCTAACATAATGGCTACTGCCTTGGTTTGGAACAGGGAGATTCAGATTCAAGTTCCCATTCAACTATGGTACCCATTAGTGTCTCTGTACCAGCCACTCTCTACGGAAATAAAATGACGGAAATCCCTAATGTACACTACTTTGAGTTTCCACAGTCACTTTAAGATTATAAACAACCACCACCACCAGTGAGCTATGAATGGAAACTATCTCATCAACCTTCCTCCATGTAAAATTCTGTTTGAGACAGGTTGATTGCTAAATAAAAGCTTTTTCCAGAAGCAACTACAAAGTGGAACTGGGTAAAATAAATATTCAATATGTTTTAAATATTCATTATTTTTAGACATACTGTACATGTTAGGTAACATTCCAATGTTTGAAATATCTTTTCTTTTAGCATTTGATTTTAAGAACAAACAAACTTCCTGTAATTTGAAATTAGTTGGCTCTTTCCCTCTGGATATAAAGGAATGTGATTAAGATTTCAAACTTAAGTTAGTCTAACTAATCAACTTTAAAACTTAGGTTCTGTTTAGAATGAACTTTAATGAAGCATAAATTCATATGCATATTCAGAACTGATTAAGAAATATTTAAAGAATTTGTTAATGGAAGCAAAGGCTCATATTTGATTTGCAAATTAGAAAAGAGCAATTTAGTTCAGGGTTTTTCTTGAAGAACCCATTTTAGATGTTTAGCAGGCCAATATATTTTAATATGTCCTAAAGTTTCTATCTATCAGCATTGGAAACTACCCTCAGGTATGTAATATATCCCAAAGTCAAGATTTTTCTGGTGACTGTACATTCAGTTACAACTGTCACATTATTTTAAAATACATTATGTATTAAGAATCTATTTTAATGTAAGCTAACCTAAGTGACATTGAGTAATTTTGGAATGACAGTAACCAAATCATTTTAGGACAAATGTTAGATACCTCTCCATATCAAACTGCCCAGCAAAACAAAAGGGAACAGGGTCTTTTAATTAACTAAATTGTTATATTTATTCCTTTACATTTATTTTAAATGTTAAATACTTATATGTGGATTTACCTTATGCTTACAAGGGCTTACAAAGGAATAAAATGCTAACACAAGAAGAAATCATTTTTAATATTAAAACATAAAACTCAAAGGATAAGAGCAAAGAGCACCATTAGAAAACACCTTATGACCAGTTTATAGCAAGCAATAACCACAGAAGACCATAAATCCAGCACACTAAAAAAAAAAAAGCAACAACCTTGCAAATTTTAGTTCTAGCTTCTTAAAATGAGCTAAAGAATTATGCTCAATAGAAAACAAAAGAAAAAATAACCAAATGCTCAATAGATTCATGACAATTGCTTAGGTCCCAAAACTGGTGATGAAAATCATAAAAGAAACACAAACACACAAAAAGCCCATAAACCAGCCTATTTTTTCAACCCTTATTAACGTTCACTGCTCCCATTTCCTTGATTAAATTAGTGCTGACAAAATATGGGGCTGTTATGGGACCTCAGATATAAAATCCTCCCCTTTCTCTAAATTATGCATAAAAGGACAATTTCTTACATCTAATCTACATTAATATCCTTCAAATATGCCCAGTTTAGTTGCACTCCTGGGATATTTTTTGAATTGGGAGCAAAGCTTTTCTTTTCTTTTCTTTCTTTTCTTTTTCTTTTTTGATGGCAAAGTCAGTTCCAGCTTTTAAAATTAGATCAAAGTATATAAGTTGACAGTCTGTTTTAGGATGGGATAACAAAATGAACCCATGGTATTCAATATTCATAATGGCATGCTGAATATCATGAAATTGGCTGCAGCTAGAATAGTTTTGGCAGTGAGGTCTTGTCAGGTCCCCATCTTGGGTTACTACCCAGAGGAGAAGGAGTTCTCATGGGATGAAAATGAAGAGTCTGGTTTACTGCTTCTCCTGGCCTCACCAACAGCCACATTTATCTGTGCTAAGATGATTGTAAACTGTCAGGCTTACCACAAGGTCATAAATTCAGTGCAAATTCTGTACATACACAAATAGACTCATCAGGAGGTCACTGTCTAAAGGATCCAGTGAAAGAGTCAGAAAACAAACTGCCTTTGCAGATAGGAGTTATAAAACAGGACACCATAGATGTCTTCATAGATTGGCATTATTCCAACAGAATTATTACATTCAGGTTGATCTCTGGCCAGATGGTATGATTCAGATCTGGCTTTAGCTGGTTCCTCCTGAGTAGCCCTACCAGGTCCAGCTGCCTCTCAGCATAGCTGAACATTCTGATATTTTCCTGTCTTTTGATATTCTGTTTTGAGAGGGCAGCATCCTTGAGGACTGGATAGAGGAATCTGCTTGGTCCAGGGAAGAATCCTAGCTTGGCATCTTTACTGGGTACTGGCAGGACAAGGTTTAATACTTGAAATAATTCTTCCTGGTCCTCTTCCTCATCTAAGAAAGACTCTTGAACAAAGGTCACAATACCTGTTTTGACTGGGGATTCAGGGATTGGAGGTTGAATCTCTGAGCCCTAAGCAGTGACAGCATTGTTGAGTGGTAGAATGAAGAGCTGAATGATGGAAAGGTGTCTTATTGTAGGACTGTGTTAATTGGTAAATGTAGACTCACAGCATCCTGGTTCACTACAAAGGAGTTTAGTGGTAGGAACACTACCCAACACTACTCAAGATATTAGCTCAAATCAGAGGTGAATGTGCCTTCCACACCTGCAAATCACAAGAGTGGCTCATGTTATGTGACTGCTAATTCTCATATTGATAAGAAGTCAGGTGGCCAATTTTTAAACAATGATGAGGTACAATTTGGCCTCCTTCACAAAAGAAACAACAATCTTCCTCCCCTTTACATAGAAATCACATTAGAAGGAGAAACAGAACTTTTCCACCCTAAAATGATTTCTCATTTGAAAGTACAGTAGAGTACACATCAAAATTCTTCCATTATTACTTGAACTTCCTTATAAATAAATCCTACTAATTTTTGGAAACTACAATTAGTCCAAAAGTCAACAGCCCACATACCTTCTGGCTTCTGGCACTGGGAGCATTTCACACCAGTTTTGTGGACCCTGCATTGGTTTCTGGGTACAATTGAAGGTGGGCTTTTGACCAATAAAACCTTTATGGTTTGGCAGCTGGATATCTGCAGGACCACATCCTCCAACCAGTACCAGCCTGGCGTGACAGGACCACAGCATGGAGAAATGGCTGCAAATTCCATATTTTCAAGGGGCTGAAGCGAGAAGGTGCTGCTTTTTTATGAAGAAATAGTGGGGGTGATCAAACTAACCCCCTCTTTGATGATTTTCTGTACATCATTGAAGACAGAATTGTTTTAAAGGGTTTTCTTCTGAGCTGCTAAATACCTCTTTCATTGTTTGTTTTATTTCTAATGTTCGTTTTGTCTGATGGTTGTTTTTATGGTTGTTAGTTTCTAGCTATTTTAATGAGACTGTGGATGTTTCAACTATATTCTAGGTATGCTGCTGAGAGTTTGGTTGCAGTGGGGTAGAAATGTGTTTAATAAATAAATTAAAATAATTTATTAATCAGATCTCAGAGAGATTTGTTCTTGGGATTAACTACTTCCATTTCAGGCTGCTACCAGAAACCATCTGATAACCTATAAACTGTAAGGTTTTCATTGACTAAATTGAGATTACCATTTGAGGAGAGCAGCTTTAATTTATCTGATTTGCAAAAGCATCATTGGGCTTATATTTTCTCAGTCATCAGTATATGGAATGAACATTTAGTGGAATATCATCCTCTATAGGCTATGTTGAAAAGTCATTGTTTATTCCCCTCGCGGTCATAGCAGGTTCTTGGAATGACATAGTAGGAAAGGTGTTTTACTTCCAGGACTTCAGGCTTTGAGAAATCTTTGGGCCCTACTGGGGCATAGATTGGGTTTTCTTAATGAATATTTAATTTGTTGGAAAAATTCTACTTTAAAAATAGATGGTAAAATGTTTTATTTGGAAGTATGGGCAGAAATCGGGGATAGTGACTTTAAATAAATTATTATGTAATGATTATTCTAAGGATTTTTCCTGACTTCAGATTGAATTTGGTTTTCCTATCACACAACAGTGCCAGTATTTTCAACTTAAGCATGGCTTAATATGAGCCAGCCACTTTGCTTCAAAGGCACCTGAAATGCTTTCCTATTTGATGGAATCCATGGCAAAAGATAAATCCATAACATATCTTAATCAAAAGATCAATAATAATTTTTTAAGGTGGACCCTACTGGGGTATTTCAGACAGGAAGCAAAGAACTGGAAACCGATAATGCCCCACCAATGGCTTCAAGTTGTTAAAACATTAAAACAGTATCAATGGATTTAAAATTGCAACTGGTTCCCCCCAAAAATTACATTTAGAGTCTATTGGATTCCTCAAAGAATGTACTTGAAAGGATGGACGTTGGATTTTCTTTGTTGGAGATGTAAAAAAATTGAGGGTTAATTGGCCCATATGATATGGTCCTATGATTCTCTAACTATAAATAAATTCAAATCTAAAGTGATGGTTTTTAGTAAAAAGAAAGTGAAATACAACTGGCAGATAAAGGGGGAGCCAATAGAACAGGTGAATTCTTTTACCTATCTGGGAGTGGTTTTTACTGATACTGGAGCCTGGGAACACCACTTCCGAAGGACAGCAGGGAGGGTTGAGGTCCATGCCAAAAGTTTATTAAAACTGTATAATTATAAATATCCTGGCACGCTGACTCCTGAGGTTTTCAGAGCAAAAATAGTCCCAATGCTGACTTATGGCGAGGAAGTGTGGGGCCTTGCAAAACTGGCCACTCTTGATCATGTCCAGACACGTTTTTTAAGGAACATATTGGGAGTAGATAAGAATACGTCAGCCCCCGCGATCAGAGTGGAAACAGGTACCCATTCTATACAGAGCCAGTCAGTAATAAAGGTCTTTTCTTATTGGCAGAGAGTCCATTTAATGGATTATGATAGGCTTCCCAAATTATGCCTGATGGAACAAGAAAGTATGGACCTCTCCATAACTTGGTAAAAACACTTTACTAAAGTTATTTCACAATACGGGCTTTCTACACAACAGGTACTCACAAATTCTTCACAGGCAAAGGATATTTTTAAACAGCGAGCCCTGGATATCAGTGCCCAGTTGGACATGGAGGAATTGGCCAAAAATGGGTCATTAAAATGGTTGGCGAAGAACAAAATTACCTTTAATTCCGAAAAATATCTATCGATGAGTTTAAATCAAAACCTGAGAAGGGCCTACACTAGAGCTAGGTTCGAATTACTGGATTCCATGGTCAAATATGGTCGTTTTCATCATGTGCCTTATGATGAGAGGCTATGTCTCTGTGGGGACCCAGCTATAGAAGATATTGGCCATGTTTTGTTCGACTGCAAACTTTATGACTCACTCAGGGTTAATCATCTGTCTCCTCTGTTGAAAAGAACAGTCCACTGGGACTCCAAATACAGATTATCCTATTTTCTCTCGGGCACAAATATCTTTATTGTGAGTAGGACTGCCAAGTTTGTGGACAAGGCAGCTCAGTTGAGAGCCCGATATATAGAACAGATTGGAGTATCATGTAGGGGGGATGGTCTCACATGAATCTGGCTTATGATTTTAGTGATACATAACTATTTTATAGTAGTATTAAACTCGGTACTATCCCATTTTACTATTATATATTTTAATCTATTATGTATTTTGTGTATTAGATATTTGTTTTGCTTTTGCTGATGTTTCTCCTCCTGGTTGATATGGTTGCAAGACTAATCAATAAAGCTGATTGATTGATTGATATGGTCCTATGAATATTTGATGTTTTTCTGGAAAAGAATTTTAAAGAAATATAAAAGAATATAAATAGATTTATGGAAAAACTTTAAATGTTAAAAATGTTAGCCTGATGTTGAATTATATACCAAAGCTTTGAAATCTGGCTGTCCATAAGGAATTACGATTGTACCATACATTGTGGTGGGGGCGGAGTGGCTAGAATAATGATACTGAGAAATTGGTAAAGTGGTATTATTCCAGATATTAAACATTGGCTTTTTGAAATGTGTAATTCGTCTGTCCTGGAAAAAGCAATATTTCTCACTAATCAAAGGATAAAGCAATATGTTCTTCTTTGGGATAGATTTTATGATATTTTACTATAATATTTTGTATCTGATTATGTTATAATATATTATATGGTATTTTTAGTATACTAGTGATTATTTATAAATTTAATATAAAAGATAGACTTTTCCTATTTGTCTTTTTTCCCTTTCCCTTTCCTTTTCTTTTCTCTTTTTCTGTTTTTTAAAACCATTTTTAATTTAAAGGATTGTTTAATCTTTGTTACTGTAGTGTATCTTGGTATTTTGCCTATGTTTTGTACTCTGCTAGAATAAAGAATTATAATTAAAAATACTACCTACAAACTGAATTCTTGCTCTGTTCATGCAAGTCACTGTAAGCTATATTCAGTTAAAATTGTGGCTGCTTTTTAAACTCACCTGTAATTACATGTGCTTTGTATCCTTCATTCCACACTCCTACTAGCTGCTGTTGAAAGAAATAATTTCTATTCCACACATGTTTGACAGACCTCAGGAATACATAATTAGCACCAACTTATCAGACTTTTGTAGGTGATTCTCATAGAAATTATAATTACTTGCTTCTTCTTTATTGATCACTTGCAATATTTTATGATGTATACAAATTTACCAGTTGAATAAAAGAGAGCAAGTGTGTTTGATAAATTATTGTTAGTTATGGCATGTGTTTAGCTGGGCTCCATTCCTTCATTCCCACACATTTAAGCAATGGTCTTAGGCAAGGGAGTCCATGGGAGGAGGTCAAAAAAGTCAAGTTGGTGACCACTACCATGTGATCAAAGCCCTGCCCCCTTTTTCTTTGCAAAAAAGTTGGGCAGAGCTTTAATAATATGGTCACAACCAGCATCTACATGCTTTTTACCCTCCCCACAATACTCCTGGCCTCAGCATTAAGGCAAATTTACCACTGATCCTGAATTTCAATTTTATAACCAACTGTATCTGTATTATGCCATATATTTTCAGAATACTGTATATTATCATAATGAAAATAGAATTGATTACAATTTTGCTAAAAGTCAAAAAAGCACTTGAGTTGTTTCAGTATTTCAGCACCAGTTCTGGATCTGGATCTTATGTTTAATTGCAACTACATTACATTTGAGTATTTCTTTCTATAATTTTTTCCTTATACATTGTAAATATAAATTATTATAAAACACATTGTACTTTGAAAGGTTTTGTTTTTGTTGTTTTTTTAAAAAAACTGAAAATTGAGTCAAGGTCTACAAAAGGACAACAAACTGCATTTAATGTTTTATTGGCCATCTGCCATCCACTCAGTGGTTGTCAATAATGATCCATCAAACAATTAATGCAGGTAATAAATTAGTCACAAAGTAACCTAATTGGCCAGCCACTAGTAGGCACCAGTTGGAAATTAATGTACTGCAGCTATTCAGGATCACACCTGACATCCCAACCAGATGGAAAAGAAAAATGATTTAACAGACTATGATTAATGATAACAGTGCCATGTGGCATAAATTGATATTAAGATTCCTTAAACATCAATATCTCACTGTGCTGCATATATGTGCAGTGTGGGTTAAAATATACATATGGAATAATGTTAACTGTACCTTAAAAATCCCTCATAAACTAGATTATTTTCTATCTGTCTCTTTTACTAGGTAGAATCAAGACACATTTCCCCCCTTATTCTAAAGTTTCATTGATACACTTAGGAAAAAAGCTTACTAGAATCTACTACTGTTACTAGAATACTAATGACTTGCCAGTAATTTTCCATACCTAGCATTAAAACTGTGCTTATTCCTGGTCACACTAGAAGCACGTTCTGTGACCAGACAGTGCCCCACGAATTCAAAGTGTTTGAACCAGCGGGAGTTAATGAGATAATAAATCTGGTCTCCTTTTCCATATAGAAAAGTTTAGCTTCAAAAATATAGTTCATGTAAGCTCTGCCGCAGTATAAGAGTTTGAAAAAATGTATGTATCTAAACCTGCATTTACGTGTTTCTATCTAATAACAAAAGAAGAGCATCTGATTGTTAAGTGGGAGAAGGCATCAACTCTCAGCAGATAATGCAGGATGGAAAATACCAGAGTTTTCGGGGGGGGGGGGCTGTCAAATGAGGGGAGAGGTAAATGGCAAAAGCAGCATAATGCCTTTATGATGCAAGCTCTGCCAATTTTGTGCACACATTGTCACATTGCACACATGTATAAAAGGAACGGAGCTTGCATTACAATGGCATGACACTGCTTTCATCATTTGATAAAGCAAGAGATCCTGTGGATACCTCTGGAGATCCCTCTTGATACACTTCAATGTATCAGGATTAACTGAGTCAAATTTAGGTGGAGTTTTCTGAGGGAATAACCCTGGACCTATGGTATCTCAAGAAGTTCCATCTGATCACCATCAGTATGAAACTACTTTGACAGACCACTTGGAACTTTGAAGTGGAACACCATCGTCCTACAACAACCTGCTCTGTGTGCACAGGATCAAATAATCTGAAAGGGTTATTTAGGTCAATACCCTGCTCAGTGCAGGAATGCAAATGGAAACATCCCTGACACACTGAACACGTGCAGTGAAGGGAATTTCACTACCTCTCTGGGAAAGCTGGTTCCATTGTTGAAGTGCTCCTCCTAATTTCTGTAAGGAAATAATTTCTGCCATTTCTCTAACCTACCAAGATAATTTTCATTTTGAATTTTATTTCCTTCTTCTAGGCTATTAGCTATCCTGACCAGTTTTGTGCCGTCTGAAAAGCACTTCCTTCACCTTCTTATAAGTTATAGAAGAATAGAAGGCCCAGGATGAAACTTTGTGGCACACCTTTCCACTTTGATTAGAAACCATCAATAAAAACTCTGAGTGCAGTTTTCAAGCTAGCTATGCATCCTGTTAATTGTCATGCCAACCAGCCCACGTTTAATTAGCTTGCTAGTCTCATCATAAGATAGTTTATCAAATGCTTTGCAGAAATCAAGATATAATCAAGCCAAAACAGGAATTAAGTAGTTCTGCTTTTTCTTTATTACCTGCTAGTATTTTGCTGTCTTGACTGAGCATCTGGGATTATTCATTTCTTCCTTTAATTTCAAACGTATTTAAAGAAGTCCTATTTTGCTGTTCTTAGTATCCGTTTGCAACCTCAGATCATTCCAAGCTTTAGTTTTCCATCTCTACAGTTTCAAGCTACCTATATCTACTCTTCTTTGGTGACTTGTCTCTTTTTCTACTTCTTACATCTATTCTAATTTATTTTAAAACCTCCAGTAATGTTTTTGTGTAACCATACTGGCTTTTCCTGCTGTTCTCTATTTTTTTTTCCTCATTGAATTTGCTTGCAATTGTGCTTTTATTATTTCCTTTTTTTAAGAGCTACCACCCATCTCAAAATCATTATCTGATTAACTTTACCTGCTATGTAATCCCACTTATTATTACTCTGTTGGTACTTCTTTGAAGTCCAAGATATTTGCACAAATTCATTCCTTAGTCATTTCCTATTTGGATTACTGGAATGTGCTCTACATGGGGCTGCCCTTGAAGACTACTAGGAAGATACAACTGGTCCAGAATGTGGAGGCATGAGTGTTGGTGCCCCTCAGTTTCCCCATATTACATCATCTCTCCCTGAGGGTATCTGGTGTCCCACCAAGTTAGATAGAGTAGGTGCATTCCAGGTCACTAGATGTTGCCATCTAGTGGGACCTAGGAAGTGTGACTTTTCTGTAGCAGCTTCTACACTGTGGAACACCCTCCCTCCTCATGTTAAGTAGGCCCCCACTCTCTTAGCCTTCCAGAAGACTATAAAGAGTGCTGAGATAGGGTGAAACTGGAGCCTGGAGATGGTTGTGTTGTATGCATCAGAGGAAAGCAGCTGAGGGCTAAACCTTTGCTTTTATTGTTTTTATTTTTATTAGTTTGGAGGGGGAGGGGGTTATTGCTTATGAACTACCCAGAATTTTGATTCTTAAGATGGGTAGCCTTATAAGTCAAATGAATAAATAAATAACCATTTAGTTGCACTCAGCTTTGGTTTTTCTTAACAAACAAGAATTTCAGTATTATACAATCACTTTCCCCCAATGTTCCTGCTAATTCTACTTCCTCGGCTGAATCTTCCCATTGGCCAATACAGTCAAGGATAGTTGATTCTCTTGGGCCTTTGTCAACTATCTAAAGAAGAAAGTAGTAAGGCAGGAATTTCCAGGCAAGATCAGGCTTTTCAGAAATTGTTAGTGTAATTTAAGATTAACTACTGCTATTTCATGCCTTTTACAATGATTAGAAGTTTGCTTTTGGAAAACATCATCCACATCTTTTCTTTGATTGGATGGACAAAAGTAGAGACCATCAACATTATGGCTATTTATTTATCCACTTATTTTAATCCAGTATCTTTACATAACTGCCAAGTTCATTAATCTGAATTTTTGTGCAGGTGTGGACTTTTAATATCTGGTGGAATTCTCCCTTTTCTATTCTTGTGTTCCTTATATCTGCTAATTGTTATATCCCAAACTTGGGACTTACCCACCAGGATGCTGTTATACCAATCAAATGTTATCTGTCTTCCTGTTTCAAGAGTTCAGGCTCATTTTCTTTATTTTTCATACCCTGGGGATTAGTTTGGGATGGCCATGAACTTTATGAGTCAATGTACTTTCTAATTTTTCAGTGAATGTTTTGATAGACACCATTACAACAATAATCCTCCTGTAAAATTTCCTTTTACAGTATACAAGGCTTTATCTGAGATGTTTTCATCTCCAGCTCCCAGTCCCACCCCGAGGATTCAGTTTAAAGCCCTTCTGATCAAACTTGCCATGTTTGAACCAAACATATTTTTACCCATCTGATATAGGGGTTCAGAGAATTTGACTGAAAGACACAGTACAAACAGTATTCTGATTGTTCTTTTTTTCTCCTTATATTCAAGCTTCTGATAACAACAGAAGTAGCTTCATTTTCATTTGCAAGTACAATTTACAGCCAGCTAATTGCCTGACATTTAATTGTTAGCAATGCCTTCTTCTTCTATTGGAAATACTGCCTGCTGTGACTAGTGCTTTAGACATTTCCCCCCACAAACTCTGACTTTCAAGTTCAGGGCAACTCTAAGCATACATATGTGTGCAGATAACATATATGCACTGCCCCATTTTTAACCCTGCCTACACCTGAATTCTAAAGTTAAGGAAGGTCTTGCAGAGATTAGTGGCTATTCTATTTCTTCTGACATGGCTCAGGCTAGCAGATTGTCATCTGCTGGTTTTCCTCTGGCAGGTAAAACTTGGATTTTGTTATCTTTCATCATCTTCTGGACAAGTAACAAGTCTGAACAACTGCTGGCTTTAGATGGGATCAAATTTCACTATCAGAACATGAAGGTGTTATCCAAACTTTGCAGCAACTGGTCTGTGAACAGGAAGAAAAACATTAAATGGAAAATAAGAAACTCACCTGCATTACAAAAGGATGATAAAAGAACAGTAGGGTTCATCCTCAATTGCCACCACATCTGTTACCATGAATGAAAGACAGGCAGATTCACAGGCATTAGATGTGCAGTGACTGAGAATGTAAATAAGGTGGGCTAGAGATAATATACAGCCTATTGTTTAGAAGGTCAGAATGGGTTGGATTTGATAATACGCCTAATTGTAGGCAATCCACAATACACAGACCATGCAATCCCTGAACAGGAGGCCCTATCACAATAGCAATAACTAAAAACCAACATGAAGAATAGGTAACAAGTCAGATAGAGGCTATGCACATGCATTAATAAAGCTGTAGCTATTTCCAATTGCTCCTTTAGCAAAAGAAATCAGAAAGCAAAGTGTTTTGAGGTGAGTATCATATAACAGTTTCTTAAGGTATCAAACAAGAAACAAGAAAAGAGTCAATATGATTTTGGAAAGGGAAGGTCACGACTTTTGTAAAACTTTAAGAATTTTAGAAAAGCCCAGGATTACAATGGCTAAGTCATCAATGATTAAACGAAATCAGTGAATGAATGAATGAACGAACAGCCCTTGGAATTTTCCCCCATACATAGAATCTTACATTGGAAGAGTTATTTAGGTCATTGAGTCCAACATTTGCTCAGTGCAGGAAGCCAAATTAAAGTATCTCAGAAAGATGGTAGTCTAGCCTCCACTTGAGTGCATCCAATAAAGGGAGCCAACTACTTCCATGGGCAATTGGTTCCACTGCCAAATTGTTTTTATTGTTAGGAAGCATCCATCCATCCATCCATCCATCCATCCATCCATCCATCCATCCATCCATCCGTCAGAATCTGCCTTCCTGTAACTTAAATCCATTATTCTGTGTTCTGCACTATGGAATGAGACAGAACAGAAAAATCTAAAATATTTTTTCAGGTATTGGAAGAGGGGGCCAGCTTTAATTGGTGCACCAGCTGGTTGTGGAAGATCTGTAGTGGAAGGACTCATCACCACCCATCAGCACTACTGCGACATGCTGTACATGGAGCTGGCTTTGAGATTCAAAATGTAGTGGCCTGCGTTTTAGGTGATGCACGTCACAAGAAACACATTACCTCTATGCTGTTGGCCTTTCATTGACTTCCAATTGTCTTTCATGTACAATTTAAAGTGTTGTTTTCAACCTGTAAAGCCCTAGTTGGCTTGATGCCTAAGTCTGTCCAGGACCATATTCTCCAACTGGAATTGACCTAGTTGATTGAATTGTCTTGAGAGAAGCTGTTACTAGGACTCCAGTTCTGCTCCAGTTCTATATCTGTGCATTTTGTTTTCTAAATGAAAAATTCTGCATGTCTCTGACAAATTTCATTCTGTTACTTTCAACCGATTTCTACAACTTAGTAAGATTGTTTTGAATTTTACTTCTATTGTCTAGCTGTGTCACCCAATGTTGTGCTACCTGAAGTTTTGATTATGCTTATTCCCACTACCTCTTCATCCAAGTAAAAAATATCCAAAAGCTGAGAGTCCAGGACAAAACCCCATCCAATATACCTCTCCAATTTCTTGAAGAACCATTGACGAGTACATATAAAAACTGTTTCAGATATGATGGCAAATGAAACCATGCTTTTCTCTCACTTTTCAAAGAAAATTCTTCAAATCTTCACATTTCAATAGGAAAGTGCATACCTACTTGAAGTGGAACCATCATTGCAGGATTAATACAAGCCACTTCAGATGTAATAGAGAGGGATAGAGAACAAATACTGCAAATTCTGAAGTTTTCAGCAAAACAAAAACAAAAAACACCACTGACCATGTTCAGTTTTACTGAGAAAAGGCACAAAAGGTCTTCCTATTTTCTGTCTCCTCTCTACCACCAATTGGCTTGTTTTAAAAAAAAAATGGTGAAAAAGTGGGAGAAATGGCACTGAGGGCATGATAAGAATAAATTCTAAGATCCAGGTTTATAGAAATCTGAATCCTCTACAAAAGTAGCTGAATCAGAATGAACTGTGGGGATGTATAGTGAAAGTTCTTTTAACTGCCTCTCTGCCTTGCTCAATTTTACACAGAAGATCTAATTTATTAATTGAAAATTCCTGAATTTTTCCCTCCACTCTTCATTTCTTCACTGAAGAAACCAGGTTGTCTACCCCAATTGTCTTTTTCAAATGATTAGATTATTTTAAAAATAGAAAGGTTAGAATGCATGAGCTAAGACCATTATGAAGTGATAGTTTGAATGCTGTGTCAAGATCTGTTTCAAGATCTGTTTCAAGATCAGTATTTCTCAATCTCAGCAAATGGCTGGGGAATTCTGGGAGTTGAAGTCCATGCATCTTAAAGTCACTGAGACTGAGAAACACTTTCAGGATAGAGTTACTTTTATGAAAATGAGCCTTCCACTCACTTATTACCCTAGCATCCCATTAAAAAAATATCTAAAATAAATTAGACTTCAGGTAGATCAGCATTTTTCTGTGGCCATATTCTGTGCAGCCCATTTAATAATGGGATGAGCATAAAAATCCTTGTGCCAGTTATTCAACTTATCTCACTGAAATGTACTCTGCTGTGGAAATATGGCCGGGAAAATAGATTTCAGGTAGAATACTGCCCTGTGAAAAAGTTGTACATAGATCATTGTGCATGTGTTACGGGTGAAACAACAAGTCCCTTTTTTAGCGAAATCGAATGAATGCTTTTCTATAACAATTTGTGATACCAAAGTAGAAATGACGGAGAACTTCAACAGGCCCAGCTACTGTGATCAAAGTGTGTTGGAAACTGTAATTCAGCAATATTGGGAGAGCTATGGAGTTTTAACCCTGCTTTAGAATAAAAGCATAACTAATATTACAATTCCCAGTTTCTGACTGCAGTAGCTGTAAATCAGGAGAAGGATCATTGTAGGGTTGATTCCATGGACTGCTTTACACATTCTATCATTCATAGCAAATTCAAAACTTGCATTGAAAATTATATATGCCTATAATCTTCATACTTGAGCAATTATTTTGTTCATTTTATATTAAAAAAACAAACAAATGATATAGCAGCCCATTGTGTAACCACAACCCTGGGTGGTTCGCAAAACAATTACCAAAGTACATAAAGACCAGTTCTCAATTCAATCCATGTACTTTTAGCCTGTACAGAGCAGACTTGAAAAGTTCAGGCACCATTCAGACACTCTCTTCTTCCTTGGAAGCAGGACACGTTCACTAGGGGAGCAGAGAAAGAAGACTAATTGGTGGTTCTTTCTATGAACTAGCTGGGGGAGACAGCAAAGGAATATCTGAACCTGCTCCATGACTTTGATATTATCAGATTCCTATAAATATCAGAACCCAGGGTTGTTCCCAAGAAATGTATACTTCCTCATCTATCTGAGATGCAGAATGTTTATTGTTATTCCACTCTGTCAATAATACTTCTATTATCCTATCAAACTGTTTTTGTTCCCTCACACAGTAGTTAAAATTACTTTCAGGTAAGAACTGGAAATATAAAGCCTTAAATAGTCATCTTCAAGAGATATGTTTCATTAATTCACCCCATGTTGCTATGAGCGTAACTTTGTCCATAGGTGATTTATGTTCTTCATTTCTTCCCTGTGAAGAGTTTGACTTTATAACTGGTTCCCCATAGATTTTAATTCCTCCTTTGTGCAGTGGCAGCAGTGTCTTTTTGACAGTGGTGATGCCACATCTGGCAGTGACTTCATTAGGACAAAAACTGATCACTGCAAGCTATTTTGGGTAGGAGTCCTGTTTTAGACTCGGTTTTTCCTGTTTCCCATTTTATTGGCATAAATAAAATGAGAAAATAATAGTAAAAAAACCTCTCAAAATTTTCCTTACCATTGTTTGAATATGTTCAATGGCTAGAGTATGTATGTATGTATGTGTATGTATAAGTGCATGTGTGTGCGTGTGTGTGTGTGTGAGTGTGTATGAAAGGATAGATGACATGTAATTTGATTCAGGATACAGATGTGCAAGAATTTTATTTACTATGGTATTCCTCAGGCTGGTACTCTTTAGTTTAACTACAACACCCATCATCTACAGCTAGCATGACCAGACCATTTGGAATGCAGAAGACTGGTTTACAATTCCATTCATTTGCATGATAAAAATCATACTGCTTTAAGAACAGATTCAGAAATAGTTCTGAATTTCATTAATCCCACTGTATATTTTCCTGTGGTTTTCCTTGGGATACTAAGCCAATTTGTAGCAGTTGTGTAACTTCAGGAATGCAAATTTTATGTGTGTGTGTGGGTATGTATATATATATATATGTGTGTGTATATGTGTGTGTGTGTGTATACACACATACACACATACACACATATATAGTATATATATATACATACACACACACACACACACCACCACCACCACCATCATTAAAATCAATTAAAAGAATATTGCACGTTGTGAGGGTTCTTTGCATGTTCTTTGTTTTCCAAGGACTGGACACACCACAGTGTAGTAGATAACCATACACAATGCTTTATTGTGGCACACACCTTCCCTAACAACAGGCTGTTGATCTGAGTTAACTCCACCCTGTTAGGCCTTGCAAGCTGATGTAGCCATGTAAATATATCTAATACTCAGTCCTTAAAACAAACAAAAGTCTCAAGGTATAAAATGGCAGACAACTTTGGCCTCCCTCCAGAAGTTCTTGCACTGATGAGGATGAGGTGCTGCCTCAGGGTGGTTGCCTCTTTTCTGGTTGCTGCCGAGCTCCAGGCCAAGCTGCAAACTCTGCTCTTAAGCAGTGCTGCTTTGGGCACTCCAGCTGAGCTCCCAAGCCAAGCTCTGGCAGGACCCCCACCAGGCTATGCTGCTTACCATAGCTTGGGGTCCTGGCAGTTGACTGATAGTCCTCTTGCCTGCCTGTAATAGTCGTCAATCTCCAAATGCCGCCTCCAGCTTCCCCATCTCCTTGCTGGTTTCCTATCTCCTTTTCTCCTACACACCCACATACATTCTGTCTTAGTGTTTGCTTTTGTAAGCTAAGGGCCTGGGTGGGGTGAGGCTGCCTCTGGATGTTGGCACATCTCTGAAAATGCCAGGGTGTGGTTCAATTAGCCAGGCAGCTGGAATGCCAGCTGCACTGTGACTGGGGGATTGAATGAATGAATGAATGAATGAATGAATGAATGAGCCCATCTCAAGTTTTGGGGGCTGTAAACTTTTACAGATCTTTGGGAAAAAAACATCAGCTACTGTATGCTGAGCCTTGGGGAAATGGGGGTGGAAAGCATTTCTGCCTGGATGCAGTGCTTTTCCCAAGTGCAGACAGCAATCCCAGCTTCACTTCCTCACACATGTATGGAACAAAACCCAAATACAGACAATCATCATGCTAAACAGGCTCACCCAATACTTAGGGAAGAGCCAGGTCTTTAATGCCTTATGGGTGGTAGGAAGTTGAGGCCATCTGAATCTCAGGGATTATGCTGTTCCATAGAGCAGGGGCTGTAACAGAGGAGACACTTCCTGGCTTCCATAAGATGACCTGGCTTGATGGAAAGGACCAAGGTCATGCCCACCTTGCCAGACCCTGTGAGATGAACAGATATAATTGGAGACAGGAAGTCCCACAAATAGTCTGGCCCTCTGTCATAAAGGGCTTTACAGCTGATACCTCTTGAATTGCACCTAGAAGTCCACTGGGAGCCAGTGCAGCTTGTGGAGAAGAGGTGCTGCATGGGTGAACCAAGGCACAGCCATAATTATCCATGCCATGGCAGTTTCTTCAAGCCCCTCCCCCATCAATACAGCCCATTGCCATAGTCCAAATGAGAATAACCAAGTCATGAGTGACAGGGAGTGGATCCACCCGCCTAGGAAAAGACTCCAGATGTTGGCTGTATAAATGACAAATGTTGGCTCTGTCTCTGGGGAAGACCTATAGTAGTAGGGTGTTGTAGTAATGAGAAGTAACAATCAGATGGCCATTAAAATAAGAAATTCATGGAGGGTCTAATGCTGTAAAGTAAAAGGATGGTTGCTTATACATGGGATTGGAGCTCATGCTTTAGAAAGTATTTTTGAAACATTAAAAAAAAAAAGAACTTTTCAAGGGGAAAAAATGGAACTGAGCAGATCAGATAGAAGGAAGAGATGTGTATGAATGTATGAGTAAACAGCAAGATGCTGGTATCCTGGAGCCATATAAAAACGTGTCAAAAGATAAGTTGGGAAGTATAGGAATATGGCTGGATTGGCTTTTTTTTTTTTTTAAGGCATTAATGAAGGAAGACTAGGTTAGGGGATGGGGTAGAATCTGGTAAGACAACAGTCTTGCCAAAGAGAAGTTATTATAGGAGAAATTCTTACCGTGTAATTTCTGCATATTATTTAGGGTAATGAAGAGGGAGAGAATGGCATGAATTTCTCATGGGAGAAAAAAAAAAGCTTCTTGGGTCAAAGTATCCTAGTTTCTGAGCTGCCTAGCTACCTTTTTTTTATGGCCAAAGTCTGGTTTTAATAATTAAAAGTCAAAGGCAGAACTTCTGCCTCCAGTGGCTCATCAGAATTACATGGAGCTATTAAATGGCTTAAAAGTGTTTCCTGACTATTCTTGCTCCTGGATTAAACAAGAAAGTAAAAATAACATTCTGCTGAAAGCTTTTACTAGGTGACCCTTTTAGGCCGAGATCTGAAGCATAATCACAGGGAAGACGAAGGATCAAGAGATTAATTCTGGCAAACAGAGAAGGGTGATGATCTTGCATCAAGTATTCATTTCTGCCTTGAGTGTGACAGGCCTGGCTTCTCTGATGCCAAAAAGATGCCTCTAGTGCTTTTTTTCCCCAGGACTGGATTGGAGATTGTTTTTCTAGGCCATGGCTGCCTTTCCCAAAATAGCAGGCACTGGGGAGACTGGCATAATTCTAGCTATCTGTGATATTTGGGTTTCCCATCCAAATGGAATCAATGGTTCAGATGCTTTTCTAGTCTTCTAAGATGTAAGACCTAAAATGTTCAGAAAAATATAGTTCTCCCATTTTTTAATACGTTCTTCTTTTTTTAAAAGGCACACAAACACAGCATGTTTACACATGAGACTTTCTTTGCAGCAGCAGCAGCATTATTCCCACAATTTTATAAAATGCTATCCATTTATAACTGTCCATTTGTAACTCCCCTGTCTATTCATGATCCAAGAACAGATGCATATTATTACAGCCATTGACTGATTTTTGTCATATATCTTTTTCTTATCAGTTTCAATAGCTGACCCTTAGTTCTGGCATTACCAGATAAAATTATGTTCCCATTTTCCCTCAAGCTCTACCTCCTGTAATTTCATAAACTATGCTGACTTTTTTGCTGCTTGACGGAGCATTCTTTTATATGAACCAGTTGGTGTTTCTTTGTTGTTGCTCTATTGTTTTATAATATTCTTTTCATGTGGAACATGTATATATGATGTTGGGATCATTTTTCTAATAGTCCCTAATTCAAATGTTGTATACTAAAGCTACATTTCAGTATGTCTTCCCAACATTCCTTCTGCATCTATATCTTTTCAAAGTTAGAACAATTTTATATGATCATCTGAAGACTACAATAAAAACTTTAGCTGGTTAGTAAAAATCTAAAATCTGCCTGTTGTGTGTATGCTATATGACATACAGACAGAGATAAAAGGATAAAGTGGGCATCTTGGTATTTTTTTTTTTTTTTTTTTGCTTCTGTCTATGCCTGGGAGAGAGTTTGTATTATATTTGTCTATGAATCATATACAAAGGGTGATGCAACTGCATTAACAAATATTTTATGTAGAGTTTCCTATCATTTAATTCACTGAAATGAGTATGATTTGATCAGTAATCTGAGACTTGATTTATTTTTCTGAATTATCTACTTTGAATGCACCATATTGGTGTGTAGACATTACTCCTGGAAGTAATCTCAGACCTAGTGTTCTCCACTGACAAATGAATAAATATTTCCTAGATTGGGGGTGGGGGGTGGGAAGCTTTAATTATTCTGATTCTGCCAAACATGGGCCTTCCAGAAAATTCCTGACTTGTCTTGTCTTGCTCACAATTTCCTTCACAGGGTGCAGGAAGGCATTAGAGGACAGCTATCTCTGATTTAATGCTAGCCAACAGGAAAGATTCAGTCAAGGAAATGGAAGTAGATAGAATATTGGATACAAACTATATAATAACTGTAGCTCTTAAACTTAAAAGAATTTTTTAAAAAAAGAGTACAGTCAAATGTGTACCTTAATCTTTAAAAGAATAGATTTTACTGGGATCTGGACAATAATAAGTAAGATTCTGTGACAGAAGAAATGAATGGGAGAAGGTGCTGAAGATGGGTGAGAGTTCTTGAAAGAACAGCTATTATGTTAGAAACATAATTGCAAACAATTCATATGATGAAAAAAATAGAGGACATAAGAAGCCAGTGTAGCTACATAAAAGACATGATGAAGATCTGAAATCTAATCTAGTCTAGTCTAGTCTAGTCTAGTCTAGTCTAGTCTAGTCTAGTCTAGTCTACTCTAGTCTAATCTAATCTGATGGAAAGAAGGTTAGGTAGTAAAAGAAGAGCACAGACAGATATCCAGTACAATAAAGATGGTGTCAGGAAATCAAAGTTCAGAATGAGCTGAGGTTAGTGAAAGATGCTGTGAGAAAAATATATCTTTGGGTGAATCTCTGGGTGAAAAAGACAAGTTTTTAGAGGCCTCAGATGAATGGAATCACCTTAATAAGATTGAAACATAAAGGCATGTGGAAGCATCCTTGAAGCTGATGTGAACCAGGCTGGTTGTAAACTCCTTATCACAAACATTCCGACAGCAACCTGGGCATCTGCCCTGAGGGAGGATGCCTTCTTCCTGGCATTTGGCAACTTGAACTAATTTGTTTCTTCTTCTCTGTGACACTATTGTTTTACTAGCAGATAACAGATGACAGAGGGGCAGAGAGTAACTTGAGAACTATTGCTTATTTAGGTATGGCTGCATCATCATATGAAAATGTATGCGTATACGTTCTTTTTCCCTTCCCCTTCTTGTAGAACTGTATAAATATCAGAGCATCCATTTCGCCTGTGGGGGAGTGCCTCCCACTAACTTCTGGTGGGGTCCCCCTCCAGTACATACTGCTCAATAAACACTGCGGTGAAGCCTTGATTATTCTGCATTTATGTCCTGTGTTTTGATTCCACAGTGCTAACAGACTTCTTTAGATACATTCAAAAAGAAAAGGGAAAGAAAAAAAAAATCAGTAAACCAACTACTCCATGAAGAAGGAAAAATGTTGTTTTATTGTATGCCACCCACAGTCACTTTTTGTTGAGATAGGCAGCTATATAAATGTGATAAATAAATAAATAAATAAATAAATGATAGATAGATAGATAGATAGATAGATAGATAGATAGATAGATAGATAGATAACAAACCTGCTCTCCTAGCCTTCTGGAAAGGGGTGAAGACCTGGCTGTCCTGTAGGTCAATAACCTATTATATACCATCAATTCCTTGGAATATATTATTTATTTATGAACACTATTTTTATTATATTTTAATTGGTCTTTATTCTTATTTTTATTGTAAACTGCCCAGTGTCACTTTCTGAGTGAGATGGGCGGTGATTAAATTTGAAATATAAATAAAAGAAAGAAAGAAAATAAAGAAAATGCAGAGCTACTCAACCCATTTTTCAGTTCAGGCTTCTCCAAAGAACATCATGAAGAGTGTGCTAAAAAGGCAAGTTTGAAACTTGAGATGAATGGATGGAGGGTCATGAAAGACCTCTTTACTTGGAATCAGTCTGAATCACCAACACCAGACTAACTGCATCCTAATGTATTCTACACCCACCATAATCATCCTCCATCATCCATGTTCCCAATGTTTGCTCAACATTTCATTCATTTGGTTGCCCCCAATCTTTCTTCTGCATTCTCTCTTTTTTGGGAGGTGGGTGGGAGTTGCTTAAAATCTTTGCCAATCATAAGTAGAAAACCACAAAACATTCTTAAAGGTAAATTGGAAAAGAAATGAGTTACTTTAGTCTTCATGTAGGAGAAATGGTGAGGAGGCATAGTGGTGAGATCCACGATTCCCTCAATATAATCTTATAGCACCCAATATAATATTATTTGCTTGCCTCTGCATTCTCTATTTCTTCTGGTTGCTCTCTAATAACTTTATTTTGTACTAACCTTGATACACAGACACCTGCTGTTCAAGACTTATGTTACTTATCTCAACCTCATCACTGTAATGAACTGAAGTATAGCTCTTCAAAAGGAAGGATGAGTTGATAGCTGCCAAGAAAAGACATCTCTCCTGGAATATTCTGGGCAGACATCTCCAAGTGTCAAATTAGATCATCTTCCTTCACTTCTGAAAAAGTATTTAAGCTGAGAGAAGTCAGGGTAGAATGGGAACTTCAGCATAAACCTACATTTCAGCTGGCATAAGAAAAAGAGCCATTGCAGTCTTTTTCAGAGTTCCTGTCTGCAGAAAGGATGTTCAGTTATATCTTCTCTTGTAATTTATATCACTTCAATAAACTTTTGGGCTCTTTGCTCTAGAGGTGTTTATTGCCTTGAATCCTAAAAGAAGCTATTGGCACCCAGCTGGCCATTGGGTAGCAGAACAGAGATTACACACCTTTAATTACTTGGATATTATTTCCTTTTGTCTGTGCTGGAAGATTCACATATATACCAGTATCTTCAGGAAGAGGGCAAGAGATAAAACAGAAATAGAAGTACAGAGATGTCTAATAGAGGTTTGAGATGGTGGTGGTTCATGGAATCCAGGAGACAGCAAATGAGTTTAGCAAGTTTTCATCACAACAGTCAAGCACTGAAGTTCCCCAATCTTTTAATAAGATTTATCATTTGTTACAAGAAACAAAAGCAACTAATCTATATGAAGAATTTCCTTACATTTCACATTAATTAATGTTAAAAATCTTAGAGATGCTTTTAACTTTAATAAAGAACCTTCAAATATGAAATGGTACAATGATTAAAAAATACCTGTCACTTGCTTGTAGAAATACTGCATTTTCTATTGGTTTAATAAATGTAGATATAGCATTTCATTAAAAAAAATACTGAAGCATAAGCTTAAGGCCTTTAATATAAAAATAAAATAAATATACCAGTTGTGAGTCATTTACCACTGCTACTTGACTAGTATAGACATACATTAGCTCCATATATCCAGTTATTAGATTTTAAAGATCAAATGTTAACGTTTCTGACAATAACTTGTCAAATATAAATTGTATTCCAATTCATTTCATCAATGACAGAACAAAGCTAAAACTTATCTCATTATTAAAGAGGCATTAATTTGATTTGTCAGTTGAGGGAGGCCAAGGTGTAAAAATTGAAATCTTTTTCATATTTCTAAGCTCTTTTTTTTTTCTCCTAAGGGCAAACAATTTAAAGACCTCAGCTCTCTGTTTTGCAGGCCCTGGAGCCCCCTCTGATTGTGTAGCTTGATTGCTGAAACTTAGGGCACTTCTGCCTGATTAAACAAAAATGCTAAGCCAAAAAGGGAATAGCTCAAAGAAAGAAAAATAGTAACTTTAAAGAACTGTTTTGACAGGTTTGGAACTGTGACCTTCAACAAGTCAGGCAAATGTTATAACCCTCATGCTACTGGACTCTACTGAAGCAGTGGCTGCAACAGAGATTAGGGAGCCACACCTAGGGAAATGCATAGGGTTACCCATCTCAGATTCATAGCTTTGACAGTGATGCAAGGTCTGGAAGCAACAGTACTTCCACATAAACAACCCAAAATATGGATCAGGTATGCAGATGACAGTTTCCTCGTAATCAGAAAAGAGCAGTTAGAGAACACACATAAGACAATCAACAACACATTGATGGAACAACATTTACAAAAGAAGACGAGAACAATAGCATACTACCCTTCTGAGACATTTTCATTAGCAGTGAAAACAATGGTGAAGTGCAAACCTAACCACACTAACCAGATGCTCAAATATCACAGCTACAGCCAACGACAGACAAAAGAAGCTGCTAAGAATCCTGTTCAGATAAGCAAAAACTCAAAATGCCAGAACTACAGAAGGCAGAAATACAGTGGTACCTCGGGATACGAACTTAATCCGTTCCGTGACTCTGGTTGCAACTCGAGTTGGTCTCAAGTCGAGGTAAAGTTTCCCATAAGGTTCAATGTAAATCCGGTTAATCCGTTCCGCCCTCCGAATTTGGTCGCAACCCGAGGCAAATTTCCCCATAGGGTTCAATGTAAATCCGGTTAATCTGTTCCACCCTCCTCCCGAATTTGGTCGCAACCCGAGGCAATTTTCTCTTCAGAGCCTTACTCCCGCCAAGCCTGCTCTGCATTTTCTTTGGAGCCATGCTAACACGCACACCAAAAACCTTCGCAAAACACCACAAAACATACCACAAGCCTCACCGAACGTCTCCTTGCTACCGTGACCTCGCCCACAGGAAGCCGCGACCACGTGGCAGCAGGGAAAATGGCCACGGATCCGGTTCGTAAGTCGAGGCGAGTTTGTAACCTGAGGTAAATTTTTCCTGCCGAAGCTGGTCGTAACCTGAAATGTTCGTTAGTAGAGGCGTTCATAACCCGAGGTACCACTGTAGATGATCTTACCAACACAATGATATCTACACAACTTCATTAAAAAGTACCTATCCATACAACTAACCATGGCACAACTGCCATATCCCAAGAAAAGGGTAGCTGTGCCATAGAGTACATCAAAAGGTTATTACGGTAACCTAAAACCATCAACAGGTTCTTACAAGCCCCTTGGCATCATACAAGGCTGGTAAGACAATCTGCTATATCTAAACAGCCAAGAAACCTCACTTCTCCATGTTGAAGCCCTGATGATGTTATCTAGTTTGGTAATGAAATGTCTGAAAACCAACAAATGTTAAAAAGGAATTTTTCTTAATGGTGCTGAAAGGCGGCAAGCCCTGATCCAGTTGAAGGGGTTCTCCTGCCACTCAAAGTTGCCAAAGTGCCAGTCAAAGTGCAGAGGATTGTTTAGAACAAAGTGAAGTACACCAGGCAACTTGGACAGCCTTGATTGAGGCACCAGAAGCTAGAAAACACTTTTTAAAATGCAGAGCGTGGAAGTCCAGGCAGAGGCTGCATCCATGGTGGACTGTGGGGTAATAGAGGCTGTTGTCATCCATTCTCCTCCTTCAGAACAGTTGGTGGCCCATACCCACAGCAGGGCAACCTGGCAGTGCAGATATGCTCTGAGTGATGCAATTTTTTCTCTTTTTGAAGAACCACACAACATTATAGTGTATGTTTTAACAGTGCACTTTTCCTTTTAGGATTTAGAGGCTACCTGAGTCTCAGTGACTCTGAACAGTCTGCATCTCTAAAAGTAGGAAACAGTGCAATGAAAGAAAAAAGTTGTGCCAGAACAAACAGCCCAGTACTTCAAAAGAGAACTAACAGAGGCTTGACAGCCACCTTAAACCCAGGCCAGGGAGCAGAGCCATCTTCAGGGAGATGCTATTCAAGAGGGCAGGTGCCATGACACACATCAAACATGTTAAATAAATTTAATATGTTTAAAAGACCAAAGAAACTATCATGGCATTATAACAAAACAGAGAAATCCCAGTTCTGCCCATGTAGCTTGATAAAGCCCTTTGCATCCCTTGTTGGCTACTGAAATCCTTGGCCCTGCTCAAAATATCCAGGCTCCAAAATGTTCACCATCCCTGATCTCTTCATGTTGGTTTGGTCTGGGTAGAGGGAGGTCACTTAACATCACCAGAGCAATCTTCATGGTGATGGAGGAGTTGTTCAAAAAAGTCAAGATGGTGGCTTTCATTGCACAATCAAAGCTTCACTTTCTCATTGTGAATTTCACGGTTTGGAATATTCAACTTAGGTTGTGATAAGGTTAAGGTTGTTAGAAAGAGTGTTAGTAGGTTCAGATTATGATACTCTGGTAAAGAAAAAAGAAAAAGAAAAGTTTGTATCTCTTTTTGGGGTGTTTGCATACTAGGCTAAATTATATACAGTGGGTTTTGCATTATGCAGGAAGGAGTTTTGATAAATCATAGAAATTCTGATTGGCATTTCATTGCTGATAACAGTTTTTTGTGCGCACTGGTAAATAGTTTTTCTAAATGTTTTATTTAGAAATCAATCATTCTTCACATGTAAGAAGGGGAAAAAAAGATCACATTAAGAATTTGTGACTTGCAGATTGCAACTTGTATAGGTGTGAAATTATGCTCTGCGCTATGACAGAAACCTTGATATTTTCCAAGATATCTGTGGTACTTGAGCCAAGTTGCTCTACCCAAATTCATTAAAAATGCATGCCTAAACTTGTAGCTTTAAAACAAAAAACAAAAAAGAAGAGTTGCTTTCAGTCAATGTTGCTTTGCCCTAAATACATCAGATAATTAGAAGCAGTTCTCTTGCACCCTTTAAAAAAACACTGCCAAAGTTCTTCGAACTCAAACATGACCTACCTTTATTTTTTTGCTCCATTCTTTTTGCAAAGTCCATTTAGTGGTCACCAGGGTTATTTTTCAAAACAAATTCTCAGTGCTGCCAGAAAAAAAATCAATGCCAGCAGTCCAGAATTCATGAGCAACCATGCAATAACAAAGCTGTCTGCTCATATGATGGAGGAGGGAGGATTGCTTTAAAAAGCCCTCGCAAAAAAATACACTTTGAAGAACTAAGGAAAACATTAGTCTTATTGTGAACCTTGTATTTAACAAGGATCCTGCAAGTATACCATTCACTATTTCAGCTTACAAAACTCTGCATAGCCAATCAAAACCTTGGTAAACCTTTGATCCCACAAAGAAGAAACAAAGATTAAGTGGGACATTGCCTCCATTAAAAAAATCAATTAGTATTTTAAATGCAGTTTTCCAATTACACAGTCCATCTACCCATGTTAGATGGTCAAAGAAGGATAATTAATGTATATGGCAAGTTGATATCATTGACCAGCGATTGTGAAGACTTTAAAACCAGATCTCTAACTTGGAATTTAAACCTAGCTAAGTTCTGAATTCATCTTATTGTTATCAATCCCATTAATGGTAAACCTGAAAACCCAGGGTTTAGAGAGGTTTTGTAGAATTCAATTACTCTGGCCCATCAAGTTAAGTGAAAACTACTTTTTTTTTTTGTACAGGACTCCTGAAATATAAGCTGAAGCTGAACTAAATATGATCAGACAGAAAATAGAAAGAGCTGCTGCTCCTTATAGGTTGGTTGGTTAGTTGGTTTGTTTTGCTTCATGAAACTGCCTCCATTTCCAATATTCAATGGATTTTCGACAAGCTTCTATATGTTCACAATCTCAGTATTATGACTATTATCTGCTAATGAGGTAGGTGCCATATATTCTCTTGAATATTACTCTGACTCTGCTAATGCCTAAGGACTATCGGATTCAGCAATTGTCAGGGCAGCTTTGATGAACAACATGGAAACCAACAGTTAATTCTACTATATCTGTGAAATCTTGCTGAGATAGAGAAGTTGTAAAAGATTGTGTCATCCTGATAGATGTCTAGACTGATAAAAGAGTAGGAGCGCTAGTGAAACCATAACAGTGTTATTAGAAATAGCTGATACTGTATTTGTTTATATGAAAATAAGATGCATTTGTAGAAGGTCTATATTTGGCTCTTGGGAATTTAGACATTCATTCTTGTGTACAAAGTCTCTTGCAATATGATTGCCCAGTACATATACTTCTTGTAAGCTTTATGTGTTAGTGGAAGGCGCTTCTGCAAAAGAAAACAAGTCTTGATTATCCCAGCCATCTTGACTCTTGATTGTGAATGTATAGTAGAGATGTTACCATGATCATAAGTCAATACTGCCAAATATGAACTTTGATTGAGTAAGTAGTGTGGCTGGGAACACCTCCTCAGCCCCACCTCCCCATGCTATCTGCTATTTACCTCATTTCACTGCCACTGCCACTTACCCTCTCCCTTTGTTTCTTGCTCCACTTTGCTCAGTGGGCTATCTCTATGCATCTTGCCATTTTCTCTTCCTCTCTTTGCTGACCTTCCATATCTACTGTTTCCTCTTTTTTCTTCCCACATCCCACCACTCTCTGCTGCCCCACTATGCTCCCTGTTGCACTGCCCATCCTCCCCCTTAACTTACCACCCCAATACACTGTTCTCCCTCATCGGCCAAATCTCTACACTGCACTTCTGATCTGTCACTTAGTTTCCCATCATGTACACATCTGTGTGTAAGTATGTATATATGCATCAATATCAGAATGTGAATATGCACATTACAATGTGTTCTTGTGTGTAAATCTTTATGCATAAGTATGTGCATATATATATATATGCATCTCTGTATATATGTATGTATGTGTGTTACTCTGTGTTTGTATATCTATCTATCTATCTATCTATCTATCTATCTATCTATCTATCTATCTATCTATCTATCTATCTATCTATCACTGTCCTGGATGAAACCCAGAGTATCCAGGCATACATCAGTAAGATGGCACCCAAAGATGAGCTGCTGAGATAATCCCTGAGGCAGCAGCAGACATCAGAGGAAGTTCAAGCGGAGGAAATACCATGGCAAGACAAGCCCCTGCATGGGATGCACCATTGACAGATAACTGAGGTGGCTGAGATTGGGAAATCCTACCAGTGGCTGGAAAGGGCTGGACTAAAAGACAGCACTGAGGCATTGATCATGGCAGCACAAAAACAGGCACTAAGCACCAGATCCATAGAAGCAGGGGTCTGCCACACTAGACAGGACCCAAGGTGTAGACTGTGCAGAGAGGCCTCAGAGAGAGTCCAACATATAGTGGCAGAGTATAAGATGCAGGCAGGAACAGCATACATTGAACAGCACAACCAAGTAGCATTGTGTACAGGAACATCTGCACAGTGTATGGGCTAGACCCTCCCAAGTCCAGATGGGAGATTCCACAGAAGATGGTGGAGACTAACAGGGCTAAGATCCTGTGGGACTTCCAGATCCAGACGGACAGGCAGGTACTGGCCAATCAACCAGACATCGTGGCAGTAGAAAAAGACCAGAAGATAGCGGTAGTGATAGATGTAGCAGTGCCAAGTGACAGCAACATCAGGAAGAAGGAACATGAGAAGCTGGAGAAGTACCAGGCCCTGAAGGAGGAACTAGAGAGGATGTGGAAAGTAAAGGCCAAAGTGGTCCCAGTGGTCATAGGAGTGCTCAGGGCTGTGACTCCTAAGCTGGGAGAGTGGCTCCAGCTGATCCCAGGAACAACATCAGAGCTCCCTGTCCAGAAGAGTGCAGTCCTAGGAACAGCTAAGATACTGCGCAGAACCCTCAAACTCCCAGGCCTCTGGTAGAGGACCCAAGATTGAGGAAGATATATACCATCCATAGGGGTGAGAAGGATTTTTTTTTTAATATGTATATTCATATATACACAAATGTATCTCTTTATATTTTAGTTCATATTTAAATAAATCAGTGTCCCTACAAGTCTTCCTTGGCCAGTTTTTCCCAACCACAGCATCATCTAGGAGCTACGCATATATTTCCTGCCATCCAACTGATTATTTTAACAGCTGTTTGGTGGGAAATAGATTGCTGATATTTTCCTATTTCCTTCCAATGATCTTGCTGAAGATTATCTAGGTGTCTGCAGTTTCTTAGGAGCAAGAATTCATAGTTTTTAGCTGGGTCATTTCGAAGGAACTAGCTATCCTTTGCTCATTATATCAACCTTGCTCAACCAAAAATTAAGACTGTTACAAGTAAAAGAAAGGAGTATAAAGTTGCTTTATTTAATGAAGGTTAAAATATGTTGTTACTTCTCGCTACCCTTTATGGATTTTCTGCTAACACCAGGACTGAAAATATGATGCTTTATGGATTTGTTTATAGATAAGCGATGGAATATGGGATGAAGAGAATAAATGTTTGTAAGTTTAGAGAGATTGAAGAGTTATTAAATTTGTTTATACTTGTGATGACAGTTGGAAGTCACTTCTTTATATTTTTCTTTTCTCTTTATCATATCATATTCTTTTCTTTTCTTTTTCTTTTTCCTTGCACTTTTTACTCCTCTCTTTTTTCTTTTCTTTCTTGAAGTTTAGTTTGTATTAGATTTTACCATTATAATCAAAATTCTTAATAATTATGTATATGAATAGATATATACATAAAATAACCTTGCTCAACCTTTCAGTTTCCTAGTGCTACTATCCCTGGGAAAAAAAGTGATATAGAATATGGTGGTGTATGGAAGGGGTGCATCATTAATTTTTCTCCAAGAAATCCTGTTCAAGATCACTGGGAGGAGAGTGATGAAATAAAGAAGTAGTATACAAGCATATTATAAATGTATGTGTGAATATATGTGGTCCCAGATCTTGGAGTTATACAAGCTTTCCACCACTAGTTTAGGACTTCCACATTCTTGATGGCACCAGCTAATGAACAGTTGGATATTATCAGCATATTGATGAAACCCAGTCCAAATTCTTGATGCCTTCCCAGTTTGAAAATAGCAGACAGAGTAAAATAGAATGGGTAGATTGTTCTAGATGGATCTCAAATAGAGTAAAATAAAAATAAATTTGGAAAAACTCTCAGTGAGAAAGGGATCATCCTTTTGGAACATGCCTGAAATGCTGTACTGCAGCAAGCTAGCTTGTATAGCTGTCTGCAAGAGAGCAGTTGCTGAATAGCTGCTAGTGAAGATGAATAAACTTGGATCACATAAGAAGGAAGTTAAAGAAAATGATAGTAGATTATGATTGCTTGATATACTGGTAGCAGCGGTAGAAGGAATGGAGAATTGAAGTCAGATAATCATTTCTAATGTACACAAATGATGCTATGAGACATCTGGCTGGATGATAAATAAATGAAGAAAGATGATTCCAGGCAACAGTTGCAAAGTAGGAATGAAGAGGATAAAACTGAACTATGTCAGAGAATTGCTATTCAGTGAATACTCACGGAAGTAAGATGAAGAGTCTTGGAATAAAACTGTTGGGAAAATATGAGTCAAAAATAAGATAAATCACATTCACTAGACTATCACTGAGATGTCTTAGATGAATGAAGCTAAGAAACATCAAACAATATGTGTCCATTGGGGGAAAAGGCTGGATATTGTGTGGCATGCGGAAAATGCATATTATCCACTCCAACAGCAACTGTTTGCCTGAGAGAAATAGAGGTGCGGCTTTTGACCCCATTTCAGTTCTGGATCACAGGAGGATAGGAAAGGTTAAAAGTCCTCCTTATCTTATAATAAGGTCTATTTCTTCAACAATCCATTTTTAAAAGCCATTCATGCCATTAGTAATTTTGTGAATAGTGGCTTTGAAATAGTTTTGCTGTTAGTTGGCAAGAAGGAATCAATACCTTCAGAAATGCCCCACTGCCTTTTCAAGAATCTGCTAGTTTATCTTTCCTTATATTACATTACTATTATATCACCATCTATCCTGGGAAGACAGCAGAGATAGCACCTGACCTATTCTCTTTCGGAAGCCAACAAATTGCTACATATAAATGCATTAATTGGTGCTTTAAGCAGAAAGTATTTTTAGTATCACTCGACCTCATTCTCCAATCTAGAGCACGTACTTCCATGCTTACTTCATAGGAGGTAGAAACACAGATTTCAGCATGTTATAGAATAAAGGCATCCATTCATCCATGATTTGCTTCCAGGATTCCAATGAGCTGCAATTATCTATTGAAGACTTCCTCTTTCCACATTATATATTGAGTTTTAGACTTGAGTGTCATAAAAAAAAAAAATGTTGAAGCCAGTTTCAGCTTCTGTGATAAGAAGGGAAGATGTGGGATTTTGCAATATGATTTTACCAAAGATGACAGCAACAACACTTGCTGCCTGAGAAACATGTAACACTGATCCTTACTTTTGGCCTTGTTTTGTTGATTATTTTAGTGTGCTATTTAACAAGTTTCTATTTGTTTAAAGGAATTCAAAATCCCCTTTATTTCAAAATATGCAACCAACACATTTTCATTTCAATGTATTCAAAGCAGAGTGTCCTGGAGTTCTGCCGGGGTTCCTTTTTGGTATACTGATGTAAGATTCCAACCGAGGTACATGAATCTTAACATTATAAAAAGAGATTTCAGTAACCTTTTTTAAGGTAGCCTTACTATCTCCACACAGAATGCAATGCTATACTTCAGAGTGTGCCCTGCTGAATTCAAGGGGAGTTATTTTTAAAGTGCCATGTGCTTGGGTCTTAGACCATTTGTCAAACCTTGTTACTGATGGACAATATTTCTGTTTATATTAATCAGATCATATTATGAACATTATTTAGCTAGCGACCATTGCCAATTTTCTGTTTCACCTGCACATGCATACATAAAGATGTGCAAGAGTGATTGTTTTAATCAGTTTATTTTTTTTCCAATGGGCTGTGAGCTACTGATCAGTTCAAACTGAGCAACCTGAAATTAAACCAATTTAATTTCAATGGGGAAATTGCCTAAATTCCATAACCGCAGGGCAACTACCATGTAATCAGTTTAAGTTGATTCTAAGTTTTAGCTTTAGTTTTCATTATCTAAGTATTAGGTTTGTCATCTATCAAAATAGACAGTGAGCTAAGTCTAATAATTCATGGCTTTTTCCTTTGCTATGAGAAAAAAAAAAAGAAACAATGACAAACATAGTTGATGTAATTCAACTTGATTTTATTTTTTGCCTTAAGAACAGCTGTACAATATTTTAACGCATTCATAAATAATAAATTATAGCCATAACTTTCAGTCTGATAAAGAGAATCATTTAACCAAATGATTTGCATATGCAGTGGCTCATAAACTGTATGATTATGCTTAACATGATCACAACCTATGATTATGTTTAAGAACGTGTTTAAGTATTGATGTAAAATCTTTTTGTAGAGTAGTTTGAGCATTTAAAGAAACATCTTCTAGACTGTGATTTTGTCATCTCCAAATATCTTATGGATTATTAGTAGCAGCTACCTAAAACACAATAAGCATTTGCAATTTATTTGATTTGTTCTGAAATAAACTTTATGTAATCAAATCAGGATTCTTTAGTTTGTCATTCCCTACTCTGGCCCTACCCCCAAGTTCATTGTAAGAATCCAAAGCTTTTCTTTAGATTTCTGAAAGAAACGAATCACTTGTTGAATCAGACCTAAGTTGCTTATTACATTATGATTAACATGTTGTGAGCTATTTTCAGTACAGAAATATCTACAGATTGTTAGACTGAATTTCTCCAATACCAGACATTATTTTATCTTCAGAAAAATACTGAAGACCTCAAATTATGTGCGACTTGTGAGTTCAAACTGACCTCCGAGTTTGCCAAATATGTTATCATGCAATGGTATAGACATTTCTTTAATGAAAAAGGCAGGCAGGCAGGCAGGCAGGAAGGAAGGAAGGAAGGAAGGGCAACAAAAGTCAAAACAGAATCATCATGACCTTTGTAGTGCTTTACTGCAGAATTTTTAAAAAGTTTTTTTTAAAAAAAACACAATTCTGTAAATCTTTAGTGCATAAACATTTCTGAAGGTGTCTGTTCACAGAAGACTTTTAGAAAAGCTACCAACAAAATGTGTTGTCTCTGCTCTAGGTTTAGCCTTAATTATAGAGCTCTGCAGTCATTCCCACACCCCCAGAAAATAATTTATTTGTTCTACAATGCCATTCTAAAGAAATATATTATTTTTATCACTAAAACATGGATTGTTTCTTTGTCTTGCTTTTGCCAAAAAAGATCTGGATTTTACAATCTCCTCCCTGCCCAGAAATAAAACTTAGTAAATGCCAGATCAAATATCAAGTATTTCATGATGAGTAATTAATTATGCCTCATGCTTTGTCTTGACAGCAAGTTTTGCTTCTTTCTGACTCTTCCTTATCTACACATTCGTGATATAATGGATGATCAGTCAAACCATAATAAAGAAACTTCATCGCTATGAAGAACTGGTGTTCCACAGCACTATTGGAACCACTACATCCTTACTTCACTTGCCTTTAAAAACCCATTGCTGTTTTTGGTAACCCTGGACCACACAAACAAGATGGAAAAATAAGAGCAAATCAGGTAATGCAGGGTTAACCATGCTCTTCTTCTTCTCTGCAGCAAATCCTAGATAGGGCAGCTGGCCTTGCTCACACAAGGCCCAGGAGATGTGGTTGTTGCTACAAATTTGCACTGCAAGCACCTATTCTGCCCAGCCCCAACTGAAGAAGTCCTGAAAGTGCTGCTACTAGGGGCTGTACTTATAGTTGCCTGGTGATTAGCGCGCTGCTTGACAATGTCGAGTAGTCAGTTCACTTGGAGATCAGCACATGTTTATTGCAATACGTAGACTGTTGTAGCAAGCACTGCCTAGTAGGAACCCAGAGCAGTTTAAGATTTTCTTTCTTGGCAGCATTTGTGCTAAGGGGATTGTGTGACTGAAAGGTTGTTTTTCTAGATTTATAATGAGCCACAATGTCAATACACAAGACTGGGTCAGCATAGCAAAGTCACTTAAAAGCTATCTTGTTTTGATCTGATCAGAAAAAAAAAAGTGGGGGGATGTTAATCAGCATCCTTCAGGGTAACATTGGCACAGAGGTGTACAGCTGACTTTTCAACTCATTTCTCTTCCAACAAATTTATTTTTCTTTCGGAGGAAACAAACTCCACCACAAATCAAAACTTTCTCTTGTGACCATTTTTTGCTCCAAAGATCTGTGGCAGAGCAAACACAGATTCTTGCCTTTAAGCACGGACAAGTAGTCCATCATCTGCAATCAAATACTTCTGCTTACTAGTGGCTCACTGTCTCCTGGGACCTTGACTTGGACATGTTTGATAACTCTGTTAAGCCTCTGTGTGGCACAGAAAGTGAAACCAATACTGGAATAAAGTAGAGAATGCAATTTAGATAACAACTTCTTTATTGTACTAGGATAATAAACAAATATTTATGACAGCTACTCAGGGCAGTTTCATGCAAGGATTCTGCATCAGTTCAAAAACAGCGCAAGATTCTGCAACCCCACAAATTATTTCTCACTCAGCTGCATGTAACACTCTCTCCTCTGCAGCAATGGTTTGGCAGTGCTTGTGGGTTGCCCATTTCTCCACTGGAAGGAACTCTCATATCGCCTACACTTCCAGCTCCTGAATTTCACTCCCATCCATGCAGCAGGCACTTCAAGATATGTGTGTGTGTGTGTGTGTGTGTGTGTGTGTGTTAGGAATTTATTTCATGTCTGTACAGCAGATATAAAGATTTTGTTTGTTGTTGTTGCTCCAGGAAAAGCCCTTGCTTTTGGGTTACCAAAAATATTCAAAAGCAGTTTTAATAATCGTTCATTGCCTTCAGTATTCCATTGTTTTCTTCATCTTGTTTTTTGTATGTTTCTACTCTGTTTTTTGTAATGTTGCTAAAAAAAATTGGTTGGAAAAAGAAAAAAGTATTGTACTGACAGCAATCCACAACCATAACACATCTGAATCTTGCCACTAAGGAGGGGGTCCATTCTTGAAACCAAGCTTGGCAACCAGTGATGCCAACTCTCCTGGCACTTCCGTGTTCAGAGGCAGCCAGCCGATGAGTGTGCTGACAAGAACAAGTTAAAGATAATTCTTCTGAGCCTGCCCATCAGAGGTCAAACTTGGCCAATGGACTCTGTCCTGCTGGGCAACCCACTGAATCCACGAAGTCAGGATCCTTCAAGAAACAAGCTTGCCAGCCATTCATGATATCCCATTAAATCAGTGATCAGAGACAGCAAAGCTACAACAATACAAAAGGCCAAGTCAAGGGAAAGGCATGCATATTCTGAGGCTGGAATTGCAGTAAAGCTTGTGGGAAAGTATGACCTTATTTTTTAACCAGCTTGGATACTTTGTGTACTTTGCAACTGCTCTGATATCCATTCTTCCTTCTTTGTATTTTGGCTTAAAAGGGTGCTGGGGGTATGTTTCAATTTATTGATCCAACCCCTTGATGATCACCAACTGAATCTTGGTAGGGTCAACATCTGCTAAGAAACTATCACCCGTGCTTCATTCTGTCAAAAAATGAAGCAGCTGCAATTATTCTAATGCTTTCCCATTATATATACTGTATATACGATTTTTTTTTTCAAATCAAATCTTTCATCCTGAGGCACCTTAAACTAGTTTTCTCTCAAATTTTGAATAAGAAACTCAGACTGAATCCTATTTTCTTTGAATCTTGAAACTCTAATTTGAGTTAAGACTGATTTGCACAAGCTTACTTTCAAATTATATTACAAACATCCAGGGAGCTAGCTTGGTCTAGTGGTTAACATGCTGGACCAGGAGTAGTGAAACTTGAATCCTGCACAGAGATAGGTGATAACTTATTCCACACAAGTGGAAACATACAACTTTGTAAATGAGAAATTGTAATACTTCTCTTTGGTATTGTTGATGTGCCAGTGGTAAATAAGGTTTCTTTGTTTTATTATCCCACCTTTTTTTCCACTCACCCAAGGCTGCAATAGCAAGAAGTATAATAGCAATGGGACCAGCAATAGAAATTTAACATTTTAAAGTCTACAGTAACTACCATGATTTATTTACAAGGCAGAGTTAATAGATAGGTATGTGTACAGAGACTCACTTTGTGCCAACCTTTCAAGGTAAATCAGATTTGGAAACCAATGCCAGGTAGGTCAGTCCTACTTTTATTGTAAAGCTATATTAACAGAACCTTGCAAGTCTGAATGTGTCCCCCACCCCATCTTTGTGGGAACTAGAGAGGCTTGTCTGTGACGTATACTCGTGCTACATTCTTGCTCTGGACTCAGGCCTTTTATCTGACCCTTGCCTTGGTAGTGTCTCTTCCTCCTGTCCTATTCCCTTTTCCCTCTACACTTTGATTTCTGTTACCGTCAGTTTTCTTCTTATTATTTTAGTACACATTTGATTGACAAGTAAGTTGGACTAAAATACACTTCAGGATACTATTTACATCCCAGATGTCTCTTCCTAAATTGTCAGAAGCAACACATTTACTGTCCCTCTTAAAAGCTCCAATGCTAATTTAAAAAGATTCCTCCTCTGCCACCAGAACTGATGGGAAACACAACAGGCTTGAAACATTCACCTGCTATGACATTAATGTGCTTACTGAACTATATGCTCTTTTTGGATTGAAATTGCAAGACCCAGAATTGTTGAGCTTCAGAAAAGATTTCTGCAACATCAGCATCTGATTTCCTGGTAGACATTACTGACAAGCATTGTTGGCAGCTTTCGAATTGCCTCCAGGTTTGCCTGATGGGTTTTGTGACTCGGCAAGCACAGCTCTCCTGAATGCTCTCAAGCAAAAATGCTTCTTGTTGTTGATGGGGAAATATTCCTCTTCCTGCTGGTAACTCTGTACAGTAGCCATGGTGATACTGTTGATATCTCAGGACCAGTGGTTGCCATAATTCTATAGGGACAGGAGGAAATTTTTCCTAAAATGTTTTGAGACAAATATAACAGAGAATGGATTGTCACATAAATCAGTTCAATAGCTTGTTGGTCAGTCACTGGCTGTGAAATCATCTAGCTTGCTTCCCCCCACCCCCCTGCTTCTAAGTCAGTATCTATCCCAGGCTTTGCACCAAATAAATCACAGTTCATGTAGTATTGATGTGGTCCACGTATTCTAGAGAATATAGTCTTGGTGCATGCATCTGAATAGAGTAAAGCCACTATATGTTAAGTAGAATACAATGAAAGATAAAAACAAATGAAACAGAAAGGAAGGAGATCTAATACATAAAATATAAATTAATTAAATTAAATTAAATTTACAAAATGACCAGAGCAGGGAAAAGCAACTTTTCTGGAATAGGAGCACATTTTTTCATTTTATTTTTTGAAATATTTTGATTTCCAAGAGCTGCAAGGAACATGTCCCTAGATACAGTAACATTTTTGGAGTTGGGCCCATAAGCATTTTGGCTTTTTATTTTGGGAGGGTTTTCATTATTATTATTTTTAAAAATGAAAATAGATGCACTTTCCCTCACAGAGCCTTAAGAAAGCCATTATTTAGTCTTTTTTTTTTTTTTTTTGCTAAATGGAAAAACATGGATAAATTGGCTATTTTGCCTCTGAATTTTGGAAGTATAAATTAAGATAAGCCTAGGGGGCATATAAAACCATGGGTCACTCATATATATATATGTCTGTATACCAACCACACTATTATATTTCAGGGTAAACGATCTTATATAACATCGAACATCAGTTAGGGCCACTATTAGGGCCTACCTCATGGTGGTAAGGGTGGCAAAACATCAATATTTCTCCACTCTTATTGTGTCTGTGGATAGCCATCCAGTGGCCTGTTTTGGGTGATCCAGTCCCTCCTGGGTGGGAGTGGTTCTTTTTTTTTTTTTCCAAATAATTTTATTAAGTATTACAGTTGTAGAGATAAAAACTAATACAAACTACATAAAAGAAAAAGAAAAGAAAAAAGTACAGAAAAGAATAAAGGAAAAAAAGAAAAAGAAGGATATAAAAGAAAGAATAGAGAAGAAAGATAAAAATAAGAAATATAACAAAACAGAAAAAAAATATAAAGAAGTAGTTTCCCCCTTCATCTCAATAAGTATAAACAATTTTAACAGCTTATCACTTTCTCTTAAAATACAACAAACAATCTCTTTTTCCTATATCACATCTCTTATCTATAGACAAATCCTTAAAATCACGTCATTCAGTCAGCAAAAGTCCATTAAGGGTTACCAGATTTAGCAACATATCTATTTTAACCTTGATCAAATAAACCAACTGTATATTCCTTCCTTTTATTTTTAACAATCTTAATCTTTAATGCCTTCAAATAATGTCCTAGAACTTGATTTCCTTTCTTTTTTTCTTGGTCCCTTCTCATCAAGTCTTTCAAAACTTCAGCAGGTCTCATTTGTAAATCCAATATAGGAAAATGTCAGCCGGTTTCATTTGTATATCCAATATTCCATCCTTTTCCAGATCATTCTTGTATGCCATTTTTAAATCCACATTTAAATCTATTTTGGTCTTAGCCAGTAGAACTTGTTCCTGTTTGGTAACATCATTCACACAGAGTCTATCTATGATAGCAGACATTCTTGAAATTAACTTCTGAGTACATTGTTCACATACAGTATATCCTTTAATACATCCGATGTTAAGGTATTTTGCTCCATTCTGTGTTAACAAGTCAAATAGGTGTTCTTTTCCTTTAATTGTAATTTACTTCCTTTTAGCTCCCTCTTGTGTCCAACCTTCAAAGTCCCATCTTATCCTTTTTTTTCCCCCCAGAATTCAAAACGCAAGCTGTTTTTCCATGGGAAGGATTCATTCAATTAGTTTAAAAATCCCATTTCAAGTCAATCTAGACCCTTAATTCATTTATAACTTTCCAAAAACAACATTCTAATCACCCTTTTACAGTTTATTCCCCAAAACTGCTAAGTCCTTAAAGTCGCACTTAAAGTTTTGTTTGTTAATGGCTGAAGGAAACTCATCCAATGAATGTCATCAAGCTTGCTGTTCTGAAGTTTCTTAATATTTATAAAGCAGTAAAAAAAATAATTCAAAAAGTGATTAAGAAAAGAGACTTGGCTGAGCTTATTGTCCATATAGACTACATTAGGATTGTGGGTCTTGATGGAATCCCTGAACTCCTAGCCGCTCCACTCACCAGCTGAGCACAAAAATCTCAGTTCTTGCAGTCCACTCATGAACAGCAGCTGTCCAGAGTACATGTGGGCAAGCCCACAATTTCTTCTTTTTCTGCAGAGATTTCACCAGCCAGGATCCATCCTCTATTTCAGCCACAATGCCTGCTCCTTCAGGACATCTAGCTTGCCATATCCTCACCAGAAATCCCTGGGTGGGAGTGGTTCTGAGGTTCACCTACAGGGTCACTGTGAAGAGTATGCCATTCAATCCGCTCTAAATTGGGCTCTAGCCTTGATGCAGGTCCTGTGGAAGGCTAAGTATAGCTTGGTTATCTGGGGAGAAATGGATCCTGTTGGGCCTGAGGAAGGGCAGAGGATCCTTGGGGCTGATAGTGCAGCCACCTCTGTGTTAGATCCATGTTCCTCCTGGCTGGTTAAGGCCTCCTGTGGAGGTTCTGTCTTAGTGCCTGGAGGCTGTGGGGACCTGGATGGGGCACAGCAGGTTTCAGTTCAACCCAAGAAAGACTGAGTGGTCTGGGTTTTTGGACCTCCTGATTCAGGGGAACTTCCATCTTTGGTTCTGGATGGGTGGCACTGCCCCAGACAGACCTGGACCACAATCTGGGGGTCCTCCTGGACTCATGGTCCTGCTCAAAGAACAGGTGGCAGCCATGGCTAGGAGGGCCTTTGCACAGCTTAGGGCTGTACATCAATTGCACCTGTTCCTGGACCGGAGGCCCTGCTCACAGTCACTCATGGCTTTGTGACCTCCAGATTGGACTACTGCAATGCACTTTATGTGGGACTGCCCTTGAAGAGTATTTGGAAACTTCAACTGGTGCAAAATGCAACGGCGTGGGCAGTTACTGGTGCCAGTTGCTCGGCACACATGACACCACTGCTCTCTGAGCTGCATTGGCTTCTGGTGAGCTTTCGGGTGCAATTGAAGGTGCTGGCTGACACCTTTAAAGCCCTTCACAGCTTAGGACCAGGTTACTTATGGGACCGTCTCTCCTCAATTGTTTCTGTTTGTCCTATCCAGTTTGGCAGGAAGGGCATGCTCTGGGTACTGTCAGCTAGGGAGTGTCAGCTGGCAGGGCCCAGAAGGAAAGCCTTTTGTGCTGTGGCACCCGCCGTTTAGAACATCATTCCCCTTGAGGTTATATTGACCCTGTTCCTGTTGGCCTTTCATAAGGCCTTGAAAACCTGGAATTGTGGTCAAGCCTGGGACCCTGGGTGAGGGTTAGAGCCTGTTTCCTGGTTATATGGATGATAGGTTAGATCATACCTGGCTCCTATGTTTTTATTTTCATTTTCTATTATGTATTTTATGTTTTTATTTGTTTTACTGTAAGCTGCCTAGCCCCTTCATGGATCACTGCCTTGTCGTGGCAAAGGGGCTTGCGTAACTCAGTGAAGCCATGAGCTATACCGTGCAGGGCCACCCAAGACGGACAGGTCATGACAGAGAGTTCTGACAAAATGTGGTCCACTGGAGAAGGAAATGGCAACTCACTCCAGTATCCTTGCCAAGAAAACCCCATGGACAATGTTAAAAGGCTAAAAGATATGACACCGGAAGATGAGCCCCTCAGGTCGGAAGGTGTCCAATATGCTACTGGGGAAGAGCGGAGAGCATTTCCAAGTAGCTCCAGAAAGAGTGAAGCGGCTGGGCCAAAGCCGAAAGGACGTTCAGCTGTGGATGTATCTGGAAGTGAAAAGAAGGTCCGATGCTGTAAAGAACAATATTGTATAGGTACCTGGAATGTAAGATCTATGAACCAAGGCAAGCTGGATGTGGTCAAACATGAGATGACAAGATTGAATGTTGACATCTTGGGAATCAGCGAACTGAAATGGATGGGAATGGGTGAATTTAATTTAGGTGACCATTATATCTACTACTGGGGCCAAGAAACCCTTAGAAGAAATGGAGTTGCACTCATAGTCAATAAGAGAGTGGGAAAGGCAGTAATGGGGTACAACCTCAAAAACGACAGAATGATCTCAGTGGGTATCCAAGGCAAACCATTCAACATCACAATAATACAAGTCTATGCCCCAACCACTGATGCCGAAGAAGCTGAAGTTGACCGGCTCTATGAAGACCTACAACACCTTCTAGAACTAGCACCAAAAAAAGATGTCCTTTTCATCATAGGGGATTGGAATGCTAAAGTAGGAAGTCAAGGTGTAATCGGAATAACAGGCAAGTTTGGCCTTGGAGCACAAAATGAAGCAGGGCAAAGGCTAATAGAGTTCTGTCAAGAGAACAAGCTAGTCATAGCAAACACTCTTTTCAAACAACACAAGAGACAACTCTACACATGGACATCACCAGATGGTCAATACTGAAACCAGATTGATTACATACTTTGCAGCCAAAGATGGAGAAGCTCTATACAGACAGCAAAAACAAGACCAGGAGCTGACTGTGGCTCAGATCATGAGCTTCTTACTGCAAAATTTAGGCTTAAATTGAAGAATGTAGGGAAAACCACTAGACCACTCAGCTATGACTTAGATCATATTCCTTGTGAGTACACAGTGAAGGTGATGAATAGATTTAGAGGATTAGATTTGGTAGGCAGAGTGCCTGAACAACTATGGATGGAGGTCTGTAACATTGTACAGGAGGCAGCAACTAAAACCATCCCAAGGAAAAAGAAATGCAAGAAAGCAAAATGGCTGTCTGATGAGGCATTACAAATAGCTGTGGAAAGAAGGAATGCGAAAAGCAAGGGTGAAAGGGAAAGATATAAGCAACTGAATGCAGATTTCCAGAGAATAGCAAGGAGAGATAAGAAGGCCTTCTTAAATGAACAATGCAAAGAAATTGAGGAAAACAATAGAATGGGGAAGACTAGAGATCTCTTCAAGAAAACTGGAGATATCAAAGGAACATTTAGTGCAAAGATGGGGATGATAAAGGACAAAAAAGGCAGGGACCTAACAGAAGCAGAAGAGATTAAGAAGAGGTGGCAAGAATACACAGAAGAACTATACAAGAAAGATCTTAATGTCCCTGATGTCCATGGTGGTGTGGTCACTGACCTTGAGCCAGACATCCTAGAGAGTGAAGTCAAGTGGGCCTTAGGAAGCATTGCTAACAACAAAGCCAATGGAGATGACAGTATTCCAGCTGAGTTATTTAAAATACTAAAAGACGATGCTGTTAAAGTGCTGCACTCAATATGCCAGCAAGTTTGGAAAACGCAACAGTGGCCACGGGATTGGAAAAGGTCAGTTTACGTTCCAATTCCAAAGAAGGGCAATGCCAAAGAATGCTCAAACTATCGCACAATTGCACTCATTTCACATGCTAGCAAGGTTATGCTCAAAATCCTACAAGCTAGGCTTCAGCAGTACGTGAACCGAAAACTACCAGATGTACAAGCTGGGTTTCGAAGAGGCAGAGGAACTGGAGATCAAATTGCCAACATTCACTGGATCATGGAGAAAGCACAAGAGTTCCAGAAAAACATCTACTTCTGCTTCATTGACTATGCAAAAGCCTTTGATTGTGTGGATCACAACAAACTGTGGCAAATTCTTAAAGAGATGGGGGTACCAGACCACCTTACCTGCCTCCTGAGAAATCTGTATGCGGGCCAAGAAACAACAGTTAGAACTGGTCACGGAACAACCGATTGGTTCAAAATAGGGAAAGGAGTACGACAAGGCTGTATACTGTCACCCTGCTTATTTAACCTATATGCAGAGTACATCATGAGAAATGCCAGGCTGGAAGAATCACAAGCCGGAATTAAGATTGCAGGGAGAATCATCAACAACCTCAGATATGCAGACGATACCACCCTAATGGCAGAAAGTGAAGAAGAACTAAAGAGCCTCTTGATGAGGGTGAAAGAGGAGAGTGCAAAAGCTGGCTTGAAACTCAACATTAAAAAAACTAAGATCATGGCATCTGGACCCATCAATTCCTTGCAAATAGAAGGGGTAGAAATGGAAGCAGTGACAGACTTCATTTATTTGGGCTCCAAGATCACCGCAGACGGAGACTGCAGCCATGAAATTAAAAGACGCTTGCTCCTTGGGAGGAAAGTTATGGCAAACCTAGATAGCATATTAAAAAGCAGAGACGTCACCTTGCCGACAAAGATCCGCATAGTCAAAGCTATGGTTTTTCCAGTAGTAATGTATGGCTGTGAGAGCTGGACCATAAAGAAGGCTGAGTGCCAAAGAATTGATGCCTTTGAACTGTGGTGCTGGAGAAGACTCTTAAGAGTCCCCTGGACTGCTAGGAGGTCAAACCAGTCAGTCTTAAAGGAAATCAACCCTGATTGCTCATTGGAAGGATTGATAATGAAGCTCAAGCTCAGATACTTTGGTCACCTAATGCGAAGAGAGGACTCTTTGGAAAAGACCCTGATGCTGGGAAAGATTGAAAGCAAAAGGAGAAGAGGACGGCAGAGGATGAGATGGTTAGATAGTATCACTGAAACAATGAGCATGAAACTGAGCAAACTCAGGGAGGCAGTGAAGGACAGGAAGGCCTGGCGCAATATGATTCATGGGGTCACGAAGAGTCGGACAACAACAAAGCTGCCTAGAGTCATGTAAAAGTGAGATAAGTGGCTATATACATTGAGTAAATAAATGTAAATAAATAAATAAAGCAGAGAAAAAGGAAATAGTACTCTGAAGAAATTAAAGACACAAAATAAGAAAGATAGCTAAATCTAGTTTACACCAGCAGCATTCACTACTTCTTTCCATACCTTTCTATTCTTGCAAACCATCTTTGTTTCCCCAATATTTTTCACCTCTTGTTGTTTAAGCTGGTTCTTCTTCACTTTCTTTTGAGAAACCCAGGATCTAAGTCATTATTTTTTTGATCTTCTCCTTCCTTGTGATCAATTGATTCTTTCATATCTTTGTTACGTGATTCAAGCTTCATTCATTTCTGGTCACTGACTTTGGAATTGAATGCAAATTCATTCAGAAGTCTTTCAGCCTTGATCTTTTTTTTCTTTTTGTTTTCCTACACATTTACTCCAACTTCATTTTATGTTTCACCTGACATGCGAACTCTTACTTCCATGTGTACAAAGTGGCCAGAAACACACTCTTACTCATAGCTATGTATGCTTCTTTTGATTAACATTCATTCTTCACTACTAATTGCATACTACATATACATTTGTACCAGCATTTGCACATCTTAAAAATTCTCCATCCATTTTCTCATATTTCCTGAAGATTCCACTACAAGGCATCTACTCTGAATTATACATTCTTGCCTTACTTCCTGCTCAGTGCTGATCTATTCCCTAGGTACTCCATTTATTCTCACACAGGATTTACTTTAATCATATACTACTCTTAATGTGCTCAGTAATCAACCTTTATATTTGTGCTAAACATTCCATGATCCAGGCTTCTTCATTTTAGCATGCATTTTTTTCTAAATCAAGAAACACATAATGAACATTTTTATCTTTTTAATTTTTAATTAATTGTTTTTATTATATATTATAACATTTTCATATCTGTACATTACTCAGTGACCTGCTGAAAATCTGTTGTGCACACTCTGATATAAAATAGTACTATATTTCTAGAATTTCACTCACTGTCAACTCTCTACTCTTAACATTTACTAAACACTTTTCCAGGCACATTTAACAAAGTGATTCTCCCTGCAGATTTTTCATTCACTCTTGCTATCTTTCCTTTTGTATACGGGAACAATAACAATGGGTTTTTGAAGCAAGCTGAGATTTCATCACAATAATAAAATGTGTGCTGTGACTTCATCACACAAACTCCTTCACTAACATGCATGCAATGTTGTGATGCAGGAACAAAAGGGGCAGAGTTTGCATAGTGATGTACATTTCATTCTCCATTGCCCCCCAACTGCAGACACCTAGACAAGAATAATATTCTTCCAATCATTAGTCACAGATGACTAATTAGTCACACACTTATCAGACAAGTCACATAGCCATTCCTTAAGCAAACCACATCCATACTTTAAAATTTCTCCAGTTATACCCAATACATCTACAACATTATTGTGTTTAGACACTAACATTTATAGCATTCAGTTTAATTGAAGACTTCCCCTTATCACTATACAAATCTCTAATAGTATTCTTGCCACCATTTCCTCACTTTCCTTACCTTGCAAATTGTTTTATTTATTTTTATTTTTTAAACTCCATTCATTTTCCTATAGGCTTCTTGTTTAGCCTTTTCATCCACTTCCAAAACAACTTTTTGTATTAATAAATATCACTGTGAATGTTCTTTGCCTATTTTCATCTTAACTATCCTTGCCCTTTTTGATTATGTTATTAGCAAAGATCTTTTTCTGTACATTATATACATTATATACATTATATTACATTATATGTATATTATATGATATATTTCATAATTTTTGCAGCACCCATTCTTATAAATTCATTTTTTTCATTCATAACCTTTTTCACTTTGTCATTTGATAAGCATATTTCATATGCTTTCAAATGCTTTTTCATATTTCCAATTAATGTAACTCCACACAAGGGGGAGGAGCCAAGATAGTGACAAACTAGCAGCTACTAAAATAAACTCCCCACTTGTGACTGGCCTTACCCCTTCTGGATCAGTCCCTATGGCCTAAAAATGCCATCCAGAGGCAAGAAAAGATAGTGATACTGGGGCTTATAAAGCCAATAAAGCAGAGAAACAGAGAGGATTGATTCCTATCTCCCCACCACAGAGATAACACAAAACATGAATAACAGATTAACAGCTGCAGGATCCCCTTCCCCCACAAAGAATACGACAACACAGAAGCCAGTAACAAGACAGGCCTCCTCCATGACCCTCCAAAGTTTCAACCCCAGTCACACTCTGGAGCAGGAAGGTAGCGGAGATAACCTCCTGGAGCAAGTCTCCTGCACCTCCTACAACTACATCACTTAACCTTTCTATGAGGTCAGCTTTTTTTCTGAAGAAGCGCTGAGCCTTATACTGGAATAGTTAAATGACATTGCAATCAAGGTGAACAGCTTCCAACAAGCCCTTATCTGCAAACCTCCATGGCAAGCTGCCCAGAGTCACCCATTGGGGGAGATGGGTGGCATACAAATTTGAAAAATAAATAAATAAATAAATAAATAAATAAATCCGTGGGTTAAAACTGCAGCAGAAGTTGGACAAGTTGGCATTCTGGCAGCCTTTTCTTTGATGTCAACAGGGCATTGAGAAGCAGTTGGCATAGCCAACTACCACCATGTACTACAGAAAAAAACAACTCTTCATAGAAATCCATCAATGTGCCCATAGATGGAACAGCCACAAGATTATTGTGACCTTCCTATCTCAGCTCCTAAATTGCCAAAATAAAACAACTGATCTGAAAGATTTTCACTACTTACCCAGCTCAAGAAATGTTAAACACACACTTCTGACTTTCAACCAGCCATCTCTCCATGCCTGCTGTCTCTTATCTGACTGTTCCCTAGGCAGCATCTCTTTGCCCCATCTCCCAGGGTCTTTCCCACATACCATTACACTGCCAGATTCACACAAATGAGCAGACTCCTATGGCAGACTCATCACATCCAAACTGTCAGAATCTTTAAGGATGAGTTAGTCTCTGACCTTATCACTGGGAAAGTGACAAATAGTCATGACCCTGCAGATAAGAGCCATAAAAACCTATGCTCCAAATGCAGTAAATCTGCCAGCCATGCAAGAACTAAGAGCCTAAGCACACTTCAAGGGAGAAAGTTAAATCTATAAACACAGAACTCATTAATTTGAGAAAAAAGGAGAAGACATCAAAACAACAATTTTGACACACCCTCCCAGTGCTGGTAGTAATATGGAAGTCCAGCACCAACTTAATACATCTGCCCCATTGAGTTGCTCACCTTCTAAACCACTTCACACCATTGCCACTTCTTTGACTCAGACACACAGAAAACTGTCAGCACATTACTCTGACTTCCTCACCAATAACAGTGAAAGTGACACTGACAGTAACTCCTCTGAGAGCTCCACACCAGCAATATTCAAGGAATCCATGCAATCCCACATAGTTAATGCCCAAAAGAAACTGCCTTGCAAGCCAAATAAACCTCAACAAGCACTTCAGAAACCCAGTCTGGAGGTATATCTTCATCTGCTTCCTCATCTCAGGAGCCTCTCCTGGCCTTGAGGGAACCCGAGACGCCGAAGAAACAGCTACCCTCACCTCTCCTTTCCCTGGACAATGTTTGCCCTGCTAAAGAGTTGGGATCCCTGCTTGCCAGTGAACCAAACTTGCTGCCCATGCTGCACTGACTCTTCTGGTCTCCTTGCCAGAACTACAAGCCCCCTCATTAGGAGAAGAGAGACTTGATGGCCAAAGAAGGGAGGGCAGGAACTTGATGGTACCCCACGTTCCCCCCCCTCCTCAATGAACACCCAATTATAACCATCTCAACCATCAGCTAATGAGAAGCTACTATCCCTGAAAAAATTACCCACCCAGCCCCTGGTTCACAGTGCAACCTTTTGGCAGCCAAGTGACCAGCACAAGATCACCCTTCTAACCTTACACACACTGTAATATAATTATTTTTACTCTGTTCCAAACTGTTCCCACATCTTCTTTCTTTCTATCCTCCCATTCATTCTGCTAGTGGTCATCCACTTCCATAAAGTGAGGGAATGGAGTCTTGCATGTGCTGTTGCCTAATAAGATACTCACAAAACAATAATTATTTTCACACACATCTGAATCACTGAGACTACAGCTTGTTCTATACCCATTTTATTATCTATTTTCTAAACTTTTTATTGTCTCGTTTATTTATTTATCCATTCAGTTACCTAACAGAGTATTTTCTACCCTATCACATTTATTCAGAACATTGCTCAATTCTCCTTAAATTCATTCCTAGTGGTGTGTAATATTCAGCTATGAACATAACATGTAATGAATTTATGAATTCTTCTTTTGTGTACACCCACAGCAACTTATGTCTCATCAGTTCCTACTTTTTGACATATGTTTTAACTCTTTCAAACTTAGCTGTTTGCTGCGAGCCGCAATGGAAAGAAAAATGACAAAACATGCATTGCAACATCACAATGCATGACTTGGAATTTCATTCTTGTCTCCTGACAATGGAAACAAGTTCCTTAGTCACAATGTTTACACTGTGACATCACAATGCACATTTTGTCACTCATTCCTCCTTGCCACTCTGCAGACAGCACAATTCACCTCCTTCCTTCCTTCCTTCCTTCCTTCCTTCCTTCCTTCCTTCCTTCCTTCCTTCCTTCCTTCCTTCCTTCCTTCCTTCCTTCCTCCCTCCCTTCCTTCCCTCCCTCCCTCCCTCCCTCCCTCCCTCCCTCCCTTTTCATGTCTTTACCATTTAGTCCTCTTATACTCCAAATTAAAATCTTCCATAGGACATGATTATTATCAGATGGGCCCATAGATATTGACCTCCGCTGCATATCATGGCTTTGGGCAGTTGCAGATTTCATATCATGCCTTTTAGGAGAGTAGATTATAAGCTTCGGTCAAGCCCATACCAGACGCAGCATTCCCTGCTATAAAGACAGAACTGGTCAGTTTAGCATATTTTGTCAGAATGCCACAAGTATGACCAAAGCCTAATTTTACCTGAGCATGCTCATGGTATTCCATATTCATTCCTGTACTAAGGAAACTAAACAAGTAATTAGATTTGTAAGGCAGTAGTCAAACCATGTATTTATGGGGTGTGTGTGTGTATGTACTGTATGTATGTGTATGTGTATATGTGTATGTATATGTGTGTGTATGTCTGTATGTGTGTGTATATGTGTGTTTGTGTATGTGTGTGTATGTGTGTGTATGTATATATATATATATGAATGATCTGCTGGATCAGGCCAAGGTTCATCTTTGTCCAGCATTTGTTTCTCCCAGAAGCTAACTGGGTACTCAATAATACTTTTTTTCCTGTAAGTGTTCCCTGCATCTGATGTGTGGAGACATCTGCCCTCTATGTGGAGGTAACAATGAATCTTTAAGATCAATAGCCTTGGATAAACTTGTCATCCCTGAATTTATCCAATCCTATTTTAAAGCCATCCAAGTTAGTGACCAATACCTCGTCTTGTGGAAATGAATCCCACATGTTTCATTATGTGCTGTGTGGTGAATAACTTTGTCTGTTCTAAATTTCTTTCCAATCGGCTTGATTGAATGACCCCTGGTCCTAGTAATTTGAGATAGGGAGAAAAATGTCTTCGTGTCCACTTTTTCCATGCCACACATGCTTTTTATATGTCAAGATACCCATGACTAGCTGTTTTTGGTCTAGCATTAAGGAGTGTAATGTGATGAATCATGCTGAAAGCTTCACACTGTAACTCTGCTGATATTTCAAGCTGCAGTCATAAAACAGAGACTGGAGATTTGTTACTGTTCTTTTAGTCTAGGCTGAGATAAGTCTCATCCACTGGAGAAGACCTACATGCTACTCCAGGAAGTGGAGGAGCTCCAAAGTAATTGTTCTTGATGCCACATTAGAAAATAGGGACCAGTGCCGAGAAGTAGCTGTAATTTTGATATGCACTTCTTTCTCTACCAGGGCAATGACATTTGAAAAGAAACATTACAAAATTACTTGAAGCCTGACCTTCAAGGGTCAGATTTCTATCCATTGTGATATGCAGTTTAATAAGTATTGAATGATGATTGCTAGTTCCTGTATCATGTTAATAAAAACACCAGAAAAATAAGAAATTACTTCCAGTGGAGGTATGGTGAATTAAATATGTATCTAACAGAGACGATGACCATGAGTAGACCTGGTCTCCACATTCTAGTGGCCTCCCATGGGTCTGAGAGCTGGGAGATGAAGGGACCAGCCATCATGGTCACAGTCACAGCAGAGCTGTTCAAAGGACACTGCGTTTCCAAACCTCACTTTCTAATCACTTTTGGAAATTGCTTATTTATTATTCTAAGGCTTTTAGGACAAGTTTGAAAAGTCACCTGGACAGTTTACGTTTCTTCTTAAACAAAATAAAAATTAAATATAAGTTTAAGAACTTAAAGAATTGGAAATAAATGGCAAAAATCAAAATAAGATTTTGATTTAAGAAAGTTATAAATGAATTAAGGGTTCAGACAACTCTGGAATATAGAGACTTTTACTATAATGTTTTGGAAATAATTAAATAAAATAAACAGCATTTCATGGGAACCAGAATGTTATGTCTATTTAAAGTCAAAACAGAAATTGAAGACTGTTATGATTTCAGAAATTGGACACCAGAGGGGACTAAAGATTCCAGGCAGAAAAGGAAAAAGGGTTGGGAAAGGGGAAAAAAGTGTAAATGCCTTTGGTGTTGGAATTTACAAAATGACACAAAATGCTATAACATTAGAAATACTTCATGAAATTTTTGAAGAATGGGGCCAGACATTAGTAGCTACAATATCAGAAATGTCCACAATGATGTCTGCTTCTGTGGATAGACTATGTTAAAAAGATATTAAATCTGATGTGGAAAAACTAGAACTAGAAATACTGGAGAATAATAATAAAAAAATGTGGATTACAAAATAGAGAAGGCATTTAAAGTGGAATTACAAGAGAATGACCCTGAGAATCACTTTTTAATGGATACACAAAAGAAGCTGGTTAAAGATTTGAAAATCAAAGTGGAACTACAAAAGACAAACCAAAACAATGACCTGGATAATGACTTTTTACTGGATTTACAAGAGGTTTGTTAAAACCTCAAAAAAGCCTCTGCTATGGGAAAAAGAAAAGAGAGACCAAATCCTATGACAACATCTGAATGAATTAAAGATTAAGATTGTTAGAAGTAAAAGGAAGGAATATAGAGTTGATTTGTTTGATCAAGGTTAAAATAAGATGTGTTTGTATAAAGCTTTGGTAACCCTTTACAGACTTTCTGCTGACATCAGGTCTGAAAAATTGATGATTTATGGATTTGCTTATAGATAAGGGATGGGTTATGGGAATAAAAGATATTTGTTTATAACTCTATAGGGGGTGAAGAGTTAAGTTTGTTTTTTACTTGTTGTAATGAAGATTGGTAGTAACTTCTTTATATATTTTCTTTATTTTTCTTTATCTTACTTTTTCTTTTTCTCTCTTATTTTTCTTTCCTTACACTTCTTATTCTTTCTACTTCTTTTTCTGAGTTTAGTTAGTACTCACTTTTATCACTGTAATTAAAATCTTTAATAAATATTATGAAAAAAGAGGAAAAATAAGCAGAAGTTAAACTCCTTATTTTAATAGACTTAACATCTTCATGCTTGGCTAAATGATTATTGTGAGGCTTTCTGCATGATTTCTTAGTTGGCACTTAGTAATTGCAAGAGAAAATTTATCTGTTTCCTTGCAAAAGTCTGCATTTTGACCCCAACAATCAATAATAACTTCAGCTTTTGCTGTTAGATCTCTGTGTACTCCAAGGTACTTGCTCTGTTTTCTAATCTTGACTCAATAGCTGGCAAGACAGTCTTAAGTGAGGTTTTTTGAAGTGGATGAGAAAATAATGGAAGTATATTGTCAAAACACTTTTGTCATAACAATTATGGCTTGTATGAAGCCATCCATATGCTAATCCCCATCTTAATAGGCAACAATACATCATTGTCAACAAAGGGAGACTTGATCATGCAAATTCAGTACAATGTTGGCAATGGAGTTTTGATATTTGTCACACCACTAGAAGAATTTTTATAGGTCTAAGATGATTCTATCAAAATAGTGTGATTTCTGAGTTTCCAATTTAAGACTCATCCTTACATCCTCCTAACTGTGGTATAAACATGTCCTAGTAACCATTTTTATATGACATATTCTCATGATGTTGTCTTGGTTTCATCTCCAACTTGCTGCAGAAGCTCTTTAATTTTTTTATTTATTTGTTTGCTTATTTATTTATACATCACATTTATATAGATATAGATATAAATACAGGGGTTTAGCCTTTTTTTGAAGTTTTAGCCTTCTGGAAAAGTGCTAGAATTATTTTTTCATGACCAGCATTCTGAGGTAGTCCCTGCTGCAGAGAAGTTTGGTTTCAAATTCTTCCTAGCTGATACTTCTGCTTCTAAATATCATAGCAGAACCCTAGAAGAAAGAAGGAAGCAGGGTTCATATCAGGAACTGGAATGATTGGCTACCTAAAAGATCAATGACTTATTAGGTTCTTTAGTGGGAACAAGTATTGTTGAAAATCTTTAATTCTGTTCTAGCACCTTATTCTCACCACTGTTCACCTGCCCTCCTTCTAAAACCTAGGTAGTTCAAAGAATAACAATGAAGAATAGATGCTACCACCTACTGATCTATTTCCAAGAAATAAACAATGGAAACAATATTTTTTAAAAATGATAGTTACAAAACTGATGATATGAAAAGGCAGCCAGTGAGAAAAATAAAAGTCATTGAAAGAATGGCCATGCTCACCTAAGGCCTATTAAACCCAGTGGCCCTTTCTTCTATATTAACATGTAGAGGCTTGCACTATCAGAATTAATTGCTTCCCAAGGGTTTAATATTATTTTAAAATTACTGCTAATATCTTTAGATAGCAGATCTCTGTAAAAATTTCCACAAGCTGAACTGAGAGCTAGCACAAAACAATGATGTGCAAATAATTCTAAATGAATTCAGAAGCAATGGTTCTCTGATGGGGCCTAGTTTCCTGAAACAAATTTCATTCAGTCCAACAGTTTCATTCCACTGCGTGCTTTCATAAAAGTCAGATAAAAGGGAGAGCTATATATCTACAGCTCTGTCTTCCTTAAATGCATGAAAATCGAAATACAGCTGCTAATTTTACTCTGTAATTATCATACAAGAGATAGTCCTTGAACATTTTCAATTCATGATTCAGTAAAATGTCCTGAGTGGCATAAACAGAATGTGAATACATCTATTTGAATGCCAGGTGCCTGCTTAGTTTTGCCTGGTTTTATTTTCCAATGGGCTTATATATACATGAAAAGTTGGGTTCAGAATAGAGTCAAATCTCTATTTAATATGAGAGCCACATTATATTGTTGTCATATAAAATGTAGACAACCAGTTCCAAAAAAAGAAAAAGCATACTTTTGTGACCCACGCTTTTCAATAACAAAAAAAGTCAAAACACAACAGAATTAGGTTATAACCAATAACTTTAATAATACATACTGTCAACAATCAATTTGCCTGCATAATTCCTGTGGTTGACCAGGAACAATTCATTTAGTTAAAGTTGGAAGTTCTAGGCAAAATACCTTACTTGTGCTCAAACACCAGTTTCTTATCTGTCTCAAATTTCTTTTTGATGTAGAACCATTTTTTTAAAATTACATTTTTAAAATGATTAACTCCCACCTGAATTATGTGGGTGTCTATATGCACGTGCCTGCATGTACCTCTATATGCATTCATATACACTATATTTGCAATCCAAATATTTGCAACCCAAAATAAAGCACCTTATTTACATTTAAAATTAGAATTATGTGAGGGACAAGGAAGATAAGGATTGAAATGCTCCCCTGTATCACCATAGTTTTTATTCTTGAATTGAATTATAGTTCTCTGCACTTGGAGTTTCTCTACTGTATTGTCCCTTTGCATAATTTTGAACTATGAAAAATCAGAATTCAAATTCAGTTGAGGAATTCTCTACAATTCATGATGGATAAAGAGTCACTTTTTAATGAGATGGACGTGACAAATTTGATATATAAATAAAAATAAATCAATCAATAAAAATAATGGGAACAGAAATGGGAGGAACAACATTGTATTCAGCCCCATTCTACATTATTGTGTGGAAGTTTTAGAACACCTGAGACCTAATGATACCAGACTGAGATATTCAACAATGATATAACAGTGTTAAAAAGCTAATAAAATACAACATATTAATTCATTGTTGTCTTTGTATTCACACTCTCCTGGCAAGCCAGCCCATGGTGGTTTACAATACCAAGAAAATAACAACAGGTTCAACTTATGTAACAGCAACCAGTCAAAAGAATTATAAAAATATGAACAATAATGAAGTAAATTAAAATATGCATCTAATTCAACCATATAAAATAGTAATAAATTATGATGTGCAACTAAGGTGGGAATGTTTGCCTATAAGTAAGTTTTCATAATTCTCCCCAAATCAGCTAGGGAAGGTTCAGTCCACATCTCAAGTGGGAGGGTATCCCACAGTGTATGGGCCACAACTAAGAAGGGCCCAGGGTGAAGGAATGAAAGTTCAACCCCAACTCTAGGGAAGGAATGAGCAAGACCTTAAGAAGCAACTTTGGAAAAAGACAACTCAATCCTGAAAAAGAAGAAAGCATGAGAAAGAAACACAAAATAACCCCACCTTGATTTTATTCAGTACAAGATGGGGCAAAGAGAACTTGGACAGGCTTGCAAGATTCTGCTACTCTACCCTACTGCAATGAAAAGTTTTCCTGCAAGCCTTTCCAAAATGCCTGTTTCTTGACCTTGTCTACCTTGAAGGGTTGACACCATGTTATTTGTACCAGGCCTTCTTTCTAGGCAGTTCCCATTGCAAACCCTTAGTGGATAATAGAGCTCCTAGTTGGTAACATACTAGGCACGTTGTTCCTTGGGATAGGTAGGACCTAAGTCATAAAGGAATTTAAATATTAAAATAAATTCTTTGGATTTGATTTGAAAAATCAGAGGAAGCCAATTCAGCTGTCAATGTACCAAGCAAACAAGACTGATAGAAGCCTGGCTGCCATATTCTGGACTTGGGGTAGCTTCTGGATTTTTTCCAAAGACATCCCCACATAAAATTTATCACAATCATGTATTTAGGAAGTAATCAGAAGGGATATCATCCAGAGCAGGTGACAGCCCTTCCAACTGGGTAGCCGGTTTGCCAGTGAGTAAGGGTAAGTGTATATTATATGCAATATTTAGTATCTGCTCGATCAATTGACATCTTTGCTACCCATGGGTAGGAATACCACCTCAGATATTTCCTATTATCAGTGGAGCTGAAATTTGTGATTAACTGATTCTTCTAAGATTCAATTATGTTTAACTTTCTTTTAAAAAAGAGGAGATTAACTTTTGAAGCTAGCTTACTAAAGATGCTCCTTCAACTTTGTATATCATCATGTATGCTTTGTGTGAATAAATGCAACTGTCTAGACTTAAAATTTCATCTTTCCTGCTCTGTTGAAAAATAACTTTTTCAAGCACACTTTGGCAGTGGTAATAGTATTACTATGGTATCTGAAATCATAATTGTACTTTATTATCTCCTTCTACAGTACTTTCTTATACTTTCTATGTCATTTAGACTTGAATGCGTAACAACTGGGTCCCAGAGCCCATCCAATTAGGGAATAAAGTGGACATCAGATATGTGGCTTTCATAGCATTCCTCAGTGGTACGGTGTGATATTGCCCAGCTTTCTGTTCTTCAAAGGGTAAAGGGAAGGAGATGAGGAACAATCTGCAATCGTGTTTGCCTCAGTCTTCCCACCTGTCCCTTTCACTCTTCCTTACTGTGAGTATTTTCTTGCTAGATAAGAAGCTTTCCATTTCAGCTGGGTCAAGAACTGAATATATTGTGTTTGCGAAGAAAACAGAGATAAAATTGGCGGCAACTCAGTCCTTGGAAAGGAGGGAATGTGAGAAAGAGACTCAAAGAGACTTGACTCTGTAGGGTATAAAAGGGGACAGAGGGAAATTCTGGCAGGCTTTCAAGATTCTGTTATTATACCCTACAACAATAAAAGTATAGGGAGTCATGGAAATGACCTTGGAGAAGGCATCCTGAAGCAGTTAAAACAACAACAGGTGCAGAGGAAGCATGTATTAAGCTGGGGTGGTGTTGGGATGGTATACAGAAAATATTAGAAAGAGACTCAGACTGGCTCACCCTAACTCCCTGGGAAGGAAGGAAGGAAAAAGTCCAGCAGACTTGCAAGATTCTGTTACTTTAGCCTATCTCAATGGAGTTGTCCTGTGGAGTCAGTTTCCTGGTGTGTCTACTTTGTAGGGCTGACAAAAAGTAGAGTTCTGGTAGTCCTTGCAGTTTCTGTTTCCTGGCCTGGACTATTTTGAAAGGCTGACAGGTAGAAGGGTTAAAAATTCTTGGTTCTCATTCAGCTTTATCCATTCTGTGTTGGTCCAACAGGTTGCAAGAACCATGGGAAACCTCATCATAATTCTCTTGCATTACATTTAGATTGGTCTTTAATATTCAGTGTTATTCTTAATATTGAAATGCAGAATTCTGATGGATGAAAAAACCAAATGTGTACAAAAGTATTTTATTTTTCTTTTTGCATTATTATCACAAAATAACCACACTATTAGATCTGCGTGCTTATGCTTTTTCTGGCACTGGTGATATGAAGAGCTCATCCTGGCCATCAAAGAGGCATAGGTTCTGTGGGAAAACTAGCTGATTTCAAATGGCATATTATTATCACAGTAAAAGAAGCCTACTCATCTGTGGGCCAATTTACATCTTTCTGTTCTGGGGTGTTTGCAGAAGTGGGAGGTGTGTTTCTGAAAAGAGAAAAAAAAATGAAAGTGGCAAGAGTTGCTTCTCACCTGCAGTCAATTCTTTGTACTGTAGAATTAATTTTAGCACATGGATTTGAGTGTGGGTGAAATCTATATGTTACCATTTTGCACTTCATATCGTTCTTTTCCACATTGATCTTTTTTTTTTTTTCATATTTTGAAGGACTCCTGCATCTGTAAAATCTGGAAAAGCGTAATTGGTGTCTTAGGCTGGTTTATCAGAGTTCAACAGGAAATACGACGAATTAGGCATATCAGCTCTATCCAGACAAGACAGTGATAATGCCTAGTAGAGATAAGAAAGAAAAAGTGCTCTGCAAAGGATATTACTTAACAGGTATGATGGCTAGATGGGAATACACTTGAACTTCAAAAGGAAGATTTGGACGAAAATGGATCTTGATGGTGATGAGATTCTTAATTATTCTTTAGAGACAAAGGGAATGCATTATTTTAAATTAAGCTCTTTTTTCCCTTTCTCAAACAGAGTGGGCAATTACAAACAACAAGCCTAAATCTCTAAACCATGTGATAAAATGTATTCCTTTACAAAAAAATAAATCAACTATTATTTAAAGTCTCTGTTCTGCCTTTTTATATTTCATTTACTCAGATCTTTTTTTTTAACCCACAGCCCTAACAGATGGCATCCAGTAGTTAAAGAACAATATAAATTATTACAAATAGAACATAAAACCCAGAGAAAAATTGGCGTAAGATGGTCACATTTAAAAACAAAACTTCAAGTATATTGGACTAAAACCTATTTGTATAGAAAGGAAACATGCATAACAAGACGATCCCAAATTGAGAGAGAGAGAGAGAGAGAGAGAGAGAGAGAGAGAGAGAGAGAGATTGTGATTTATGATGCAGGGCCAATATTTTGGAAGATCTAAAATAATAGAAAAACAGAACTGGGAAAAGGAGACTGTGGAAAACAATGGAAGGCATTGTGTGTATTGATACTAGCTGAAATATATCCTCAATTCCAAGGGAGGAGAACACATTACTCAATAACTCATTTGACAGAATCTCAATCTGTTGCTTAAATCAGCCTTCACTAACCTGTTGTTCCTTCCCCTCCCTTGAAGTGTTAGGATTTCCACGTTGGCAAGAATTATGGGAATTACAGTCCCAACACTTCTTGGGACAGAACAGAAACAGAATCCTGAAAAGGTTGGTTTAAAATCATGATATGAGGATCGGCCTGAAGGGCCCAGGCTCTTCATCACCAGACCCTTCAGCTTGGACAAAATGCACAATAGGCTGGCATGTATGTGGTATGCAAAGGTAGATGGAGACCATCAGTCTATACAAATGCTAAGGAATGTTCTATACTTCTATTTTGTGATTCAGTGGGTACCATCATTATTACTAAGAATAAATTATATCCAATGTACCCTTCATAACCCAATAACAATGAACAAAGGGATGTGCATATTCCAGAGTTTTCATACTTTTTTGTGCACTCCTATAAGAAACACACCCAATGTATACATCTACAAGTAAAACAGTATTACCCTAACAAACAAGCTTCTACTTGATAAATTTTCCTGCAGAAAAAGAAATCGATGGCCCTAGAGTCAAGGTGTCAGGTGCTAATGAGTCACCAAGTGGACTGAGCTCTTTGATAACAATAGTTCAGACAAAGAGGGTGGAGAAATTCATAAGATCAAACACAAGAAATCATTATGTGTACTCATTGCTTTCACTTTTATAGCACAAGCCTGCATTGTGTGTATTTAGCTGCTTGCCATGAATCTTGGTGATTCATTAACTGACAAATCAGAAGAGATTATGGATGTCCTTCTATATCTTCTGGGTATGATTAATCTCTTCTCAGTGATGAAGTATATAATCTCACTTGGAAATTGCTTCGTTATGCTTTGGAGGAGTTACTTCTCATCTGGGCTCATTCATTATGAGTATGATGAGACCTGTGCTGAAGAGCTGATTATGGCTATTTTGTACTTTTATCTGGTCTTCCTCACAGTCATATCCCTTTAATCTCTTTCCCAGTTATTTTTGCTACACTGTTCTCCTGCAGATTATGTCTTTTGCACATTTCAAGTACATTTCAAAGTAATTGTCATTGCTCATGTTCAGGTCCCATTTACCTGTACAAGGTATGCAAACCAGCCTTCTGTATTTAGAGAGTAGATATTTCTAGAAGAAAAATAACAGGAAGGCAAAGATTAAATGGACTTCAATTAAAATTAAATTGAATTAATTAAACCCTATTTTCCCCTTCTGAGGCATGAAAAAGTATATCTTGGTAGTGACTTCCAGATGGACTCCAGAGCAGCAGCCATGACATTGAAGGGAGGTGTATACAATTCTGTGAATGCTGTAATGTTATAGAGATCTTTCCACTCTGGAACTACACCTCTTCTTTATGTTAGACTGAAACAAAGATAATAGAATCAAAGTTTTTAACATCAGGCTAAGAGAGATTTGATGTCAAGCCCACAATTTAGGAACTCAGTGGGGATTGTGGCCCAGGTATGGGACAGAAACGGCATTGGTCACACTTTTTGATGCCCTCTGGCAAGGGCAGGATGGAAGTTGTGCATCCATCCTTGCTCTACTTGATCTCTTTGCGGCCTTTTATACCATCGACTGTGGTATCCTTCTGGATTGGCTCAGGGGACTGTGGGTGGCCGGTGCAGTGCTGTGCTGGTTTGCCTCATTTCTCCAGGGTCGATTCCAGTTGGTGATGCTTGGGGAGGAGAGGTCCCAGCATCAGCTGCTACTATGAGTTTTGTTATTGGGTGTTTCATTCTCATCCTCTTCATTGGATTAAATCTGTATGAAAAGTAGGACTTGTTGGACTTTGAAAAAGAGGGCCATCAGCTCATTAACTTACTTTGTTGACTGGCTCCAAAATTGTCTAATTAATGTAAAAGAGATGATACTGAAAGAATTCCCTGCAAATCAATAAAGACTTTATCTTTATGTCATGGAAACTCTGGATTTTTTGAAAAAAAAAAGTGCATTTAGGAAACAACTTTTTTAAAAAAGAACAGACTTAAAGTGATGATTCATTTTACAGTAAACTCCATCCTGAAATTTCTGTAATTTTAATCTAATATGACTAATATGGTTAAAACTACTGTTTTTGATTTGAAGAAAGCAAACGTATAAGGAAAAAATGAAAAGAAAAGAAAGAAAAATGAAAATCCAGTGCTGAACATACATTTTTAAATCTGATTAAGAGGTGTGAGCATATATGTTTGTAAATTTTCCCTGCTGTTCTGTATAAAAAGAAGTGGATTGCCATGGCAACCAGTGATTAGTTCTGCATAACATATCCATATTCAATGAATACTAAACCCATCCTATTCTCTATTTTAATTATTCTATGACCAAGTCTACATAATTATTTTTGCATTTTTATTTGACAAGATTAGAAATGTCTGAATATAAAGATCCAATTACTTCCTTAATACATTATTGTTGCTTCTGGTATATGAAGATAGCTAAAATATCTTAGGTTGGTTAAAAATACAAATCTTGGGCCAATTATCTTAGCCATGTTTGTAAAGCTTGCAATAGCCCAAGCTACTATAGAAGTTTGATTAACATGTACGTATATATTAATTTATATTGCCAATATCTGTTCCCTAAAAAACTTTTATTGAACATTTAGATATAATTTCTGCATTATGGCCTATATCTATTCTTCTAGATTTTATCTTTTTATGAAGAGAAAAGTTCCAAAATATATCTGCAAAATAACAAATTTATCCTTTAGGCATTATATATTTTCTTGAGGCTTGTCACTTGTGAGTAGAATGAAGTAACACTTCTATTCTCTCAGTCCAATACAATCAATCATCAATATCTGTGGACCTTGAATTTAATTTGTGGACAAATTAAAATATAAATAACAACTGCAAAGAGGGGGATGGATACATTTGGCATCATAGCAATAAGCAAGCTTGGATTATCCTTTATCATCGACTTCACATAAATGTCAGCAATATGTTGTCCACTTGTTGAAGCAGTTTCATCAGCTTCTGACTGGTTTCTGAACCCACTTCTAACTCTTGGCTATACTGTTGAACTTACTCATGATCTGATACTGAGAAAGTTCATTTTCTCCCACCTGAGATAGTTGATGGTGATTCTATTATTTTCCATTTTGGGATGTAAGAGAATTGCCATCAGTTTCAGTATGTTATAGCACATTTCTTTATCATTTGGGTAATTTCAAATGGGTTGTCTTTGTATGAAACAGTCCATCTTACAAGTCACACAACACATTGGTATTAATGACCAGCATTGGGTTAGATCTGATTTAGTGAAACTGCTGGGCCTGTCATAGGTTCAGAACTAAAATACCTTTTTCCATGCTTAAAACTATGCCACTGTATCGCATTTGTGAAATGCTCAGGCTTCAGCACTGACCATGATGCAAGGAAGGAGAAAAAAATGTGATCACTTCCTTTGAGTCCTATGAGGTTCTAAGTCTGTTCTTGTTTGATTTTTAAAAAATAATGTAATGCTGCAAAACAAAATACTCTCCATTAGCATTACATATATGGACAATGTGTGGTGATAGAGCACATTTGGAGGGCTAGAGGGAAGGACCCCATACTGGTCAATGGGTAGCTTGTAGTCTGGCTATGACCACCTGAAGTAAAGGTCATTTTTAGCAAAGTCCTTCTCCCATACTGGTCATAAGCATGCTCTTAAGAGTCTATTGATTCTATACAAGCTGGTATTACCCACCAGCTTGTCTTAATATACTGGTGGAAAGAAACATATGTCAGTCTTTTCTTGCATTGTGTTGGTGTTTCTTAGTAATTTCTTGCATATAAAAGCTAGGTTGCAAGAGGATAATCCTGCTTTGACAGAACCAGAAAGGCAATATATGGTTTATGTATTTTATGGATCATTTGAGAACAAGAATGCAACATTTATTTTAGGTTCCACCCAGCCAGAATTTAGAGGGGGAAACCATCTTTTTAATACCATGATTTCCTATTTGTTCAAAACATATGCATTCAGACTTTTTTTTATTACATATTGTATTTCTTTAGTACATATCTGACCAGAACAAATGAATAAATTCAATAAATCCAAATAACTAAAACAGAATTGTGAATACACACTGATTATAATGTTATATTAGAATGTTGCTAAGTCTTTTCAGATGCTCAGTTTTGGACATTGAAGTGATCATAACTTTCTAAAAAGTCCTTAATAAATATGCTGTATCAGTATGCCCATGTAACTGAGTGATCATTAGGGCACAATCTAAAAGTTCTGGCACCGTAACTTTTAGAACAAAACATGAATTGCCCAAACAAAATTTCCCATTGAATTTCAGCATCCTGCTCAGCTGTTGAAATTTAGAGGGAGGTGCTTTTCTTGTTTGTGCCATTAAATATGATTTAATATTTATATAGCACATTTAAATTTATATATCACAATTATGCAGTATTTGCTGTATAAAACACAATGTCTTTATAACCATTGCAGTGGCAAATACATCAATTAGGGTTGTGCCAACATGATGATAAGCATACCTGAAATCCTTGATCCCAGTCCATGTCATGTTGCAGAGAACAAGTCATATGTAATAGTCAATGACCCTAAATCAGTGTTGTCCAAACTTGGCCACTTTAAGATGATAAGTCGGCTGGGGAATTCTGGGAGTTGAAGTCCACTCATCTTAAAGTGGCCAAGTTTGGACAACACTGCCCTAAATTAAGCAACATTTCCCTGTTTTTCAAAATTTACATCTAAATAAAATAGACTGTTCCTAGACTATAAGTAAATGTTTTATTTACAGATGTAAAAGCATTTTTTTCAAAACAAATCTATCTGATCCCTGCTTTCTTATTCAAGTACTTTTTGGGTACTTTTAAGGTTACACATTAATGCACTTTTATGTTCCTCTATCAGCAGAACATATCACTTTCATACAGTTCTCATTCTAAATAGATCATGATGCTGCTATTTTTATTGATGTTGATGATTTATTTCCGTCATAGATCAGAGCATGCATAAGCATAAAATCACAAATGAAATCATAATATAATGAACTTATAATAATCATAAATAGAAAAATCTATCTTAAAATTAAAATGTCTAGAAATTCATTCTTCTGTCAGGTTTGTATCTTTCTTCTTTGACCCTGAGGACTACTACCCAAAATTTACTTATTTTTATGCACATCTCAGCATCTTGCTTGGAAAGTAAAAAGGAAGTGAGCAATGTTCAAAGTCACCCACATAAGATGAAAATACTGCAGCAATTACTGAAGAGCAAAATACTGCAGCAATTAATGAAGAGCACATGGTCTACTTATTCTACTTCTCTGGGGCCAAAAGGACAGGCTCCCACATCCTATGTAATTTTCCTATATTTTCCATACTGCATTGAAGAGGGTAATACATTGTATTCTATTAATGAGCATGCTCTTCTCTGTGTATGAGTTATACAGTTATTTAGTTGGTTTAAGCATGGTTTAATCCATTTATTCTACCCAAATGGATTAGTCTGGGCAGTGCAATAGATGTCCCATCTGTAAAGCATCACATTTCTGTCCTTCCTGTTATTTATATTTTACATACATTATATGCCCATTACGCTACTTCCTCTTGAGGTAAGCAATATTATGCAATGCCCAGAGAAGGAATGTTTAAACAAATAAGTGAAAGATATTAAAGCCTGGGGTGAGGGGTGGGGACCAGAAAAAAGAGACTATTCACTGTACCCCTCCATGTCTTTCTGCTATTCCAAACCATCATTGGTTCCACATGGCTATACACCACTTTACACATTGCCTTTTGCTCTTTAAACTTCTCACCTCTTCCTCTTTAAGGATCTCATTGACTCCATCCAGCCACAACTTTTCTCTCAACCCATCACTCCCCCATATATCCATTGTGTGACTTGATCCTCATTCATTCTCTATATATGACCAAACCACCACAATGAATGTCTTTCATACTGTTTACTTGCTTTTTTAAATTGAAAAATACATATTTATTCTTGACCTTATCTTTTCCTGCTTAAGTACTGATTCCCACTGCATTCATTTATGTTTCACCTGATATATCTAACTCCCACTTCCATATAACAAAATGAGCAGAAATATACTCTTCTATCTGGCCATTTTTGTTTCTTTCCACAAAAAATCATCCTTTGCAGTATAAGATATTTGAAAGTCTTAAAATTTCTCCATCCATCTTTCCATCCTTCATAAACACTCTACTAAGATATGCAAATTTATCAATTTGTTCTAGTTTTTCACTATTCATGTATTTACTATATTTTACTATTAAACAAGTCATACAGCCAGTCTGTAAGCAAAACACATCCATATTTTAACATTTCTCCAGTTAACTGTCTATGTCTGCAGCCTTACCTTTTTTTCAGTATTCTCATAACATTTGTGACTTCCTTTTTCTCAATTTTTCTTGGACACTAACATTCGTAGCAATTGTTTCCATTTCATTCTTCAACATACTGTATTTGTTGAGAGTTGGACAACATACAAATTTAATAAATAAATACATAACTATTACTGTCACCTCTATGTAAATATCTAAATTACATTCAGAACCTCACATCAGCATTCTATCCTTCACTAATTCTCTCAATCTTTCATCATAAACTATCAAATCAATCATGATTTATATTCATTCTTTTGCCATGTGTACACATTTATTTATATGATGTATATAGCTGCCAATCTTACACAAGTGACTCTGGGTGGCTTACAAGGATTAAAATTCAGAAAAACCCATAACATATAACCTTGGGTATATGCCCAAGGATAAACAATAACTCCAGTCACTGAAAAAGCACATGAATAACAGCAGAGATTATCTATCTACCTGAACCAAAGGAAATAGCCAGGTCTTCAATGACTTGCAAAAGGCTAACAGGGTTGGGGGCATCCAAATCTCCAGAAGGATGTTTTTCCACATGGTAGGCACAATTCAGGGGTCCATCAAGATGTCATTGATTGATAGAAGGGATCCAGAGCATGCCATCTCTGCTAGATCTGATGGGGTGAACAGAAACAATGGGACAAAGGTGGTCCTGCAAGTAGCTAGGTCCTGTGCCTTGTAGGGCTTTATAGGTGATGACCAGAACCTTGAATTGAACACGGAAGCACACTGGGAGCAAGTGCAATTTGTTGAGCAGTGTTGTTATGTGGGCATAATGAGAAAAACCAAAACTGCCTGTGGCACTGTGGCACTGCATTATGGACCAGCTACAGTTTCCAAGTGCTTTTCAAGAGCAGCCCCATGTAGAGCACATTACAATAATTCAAATAGCAGGTGACTAACCCATGGGTCACCATGAATAGATTTTTATTTAAGCCATGTATTCAAGCCAAAGACATGTTTTTTTTTCTAAGCAGATAGTAACCAGTCTCACTCGTTTCATTCCTGAATCTCTAAATAGCCCAATTACTTTTCCTGTAATCTCATCTTGTTGCCACCTATCCATTCATGTCACCCAGCGGAATGGTTTTTCTCCTGGATCACATTCATACAGAATGCTGCACCATTTTTCCAAAAGCTCATCCCTGATTCTTCCATTATCACCATTCACTGGAGTATAACATGCAACTATCACCAACTATGAATGTATCCTTTCATGCACATCCACAAGACCTAGATAACTCCATTTCACATCTTTTGATTTACCTGTGCTTTCATTCATAATTAACTTCATACCTTCATTTCTCTGCATGCATGTAATAATTCCACTACACAAGATCAGACCCCCTGCAAAATGAAAGTTATATTTAAAATCCACAGTGCACCACAATTGTTACTACATGAGGAACACTAACAGGCATGATTCTGCACCCCACAGGGCAGACTGCTTTCTGTTTAGAGGGAATTTATGGCAGCTGCAATAAAGTTTCAAATCTGCCAAGTTATGAAACTGGCATGACAGCAGATGAAGGGAGATCAGTTCTAAACAGTGCACAGCAGCCTCTCAGAATGGACGTTCTGGAAATGGCCAGAAAATGTGCAGAAATATCTGTAGACAATATATGAGGTGGGTGTGGTGTGATGTGGTGTGGTGTGGTGTGTGGAGTGGAGTGGAGGAATGCCAGCAAGTTCTTTTCATGACGCAATTGTTCATACATAACCCAATGTCCTGAAAGGCAGGACTTTTGGCTGAACTTATCAGACACTGGCTAGGATGAAGGAATCAAGGGTAAGCATTAATTGACTGAGTTTACTATTTTTCTAGTAAAGAAGGTATTTTCAGTTTGCTGAATTGGCTAGACTTGGATTTCTTTCACTTATATCTCCTGAGGATGAACCACTGAACAGACATCCACATCATCACATAAAATATATTTTAATGTTAACTAAGGAGGCTTTCATCCTTGCTCCGAAGCTCATTTCCAGGTTCTAATGCATAGTGATATACATCCTTAGTAATTTACAATTTTTCAGACTATTATCACACCCTTTTTGAGCAGGATAATAAAATATGAAAATACTGTTACTGTTAGAATATAATATGAGATTGCTAAGTAGGAAACAAAAAGACAAAGATCAGAATTGCTTATTCCCACTAGACAGAAGATAGAAGTCAGTCAAAAGAATTACAACTGTGGGAGCAAGTCACAACAACAAAGTATGCTTCCAAGCGCATGATGACAGAATGTGATTTTTCTGAGACCTAGTTAAGGAGATACCCTGTTGAGACTCACTATGGATTTCCTAGCTTTCATTCTTTCTCATAATTTTAAAACTTTTTAAAATAGAGTGTGTTTTGGGGATACTGGTAAAAAAGAAGCAGAAAATTAAATGTTATGACTTGTCTTCAGTGGCATAGAAACTATGATTCCCGTTTATTGTATAAACAGCAGATTTTCTTTTCCAGGGGTTTAACTTGATCACCAAGAGGTAATAATTTAAAGCAAAGTTTCTCAGGCTATGTTCTCACATGCTTCCATATGAAAAAAAACTCTCAAACTTTTCAGCAGTGACTGAAACTTAGTTTTATAGGCTTGATGTGTGGATTTTTAAAATGTAAATATTCATGTCTTAAGATACTTGCTTGAACACCATACTGGTTTTCTTGTGAATGTTGAAAACTGTAATAGATAAGATTCTAGACCTTTATAGATTTAATCTAATTTATTTTAAAACAAAGAAAAGGAATTCAACTTATGTGCAAAAAATGTTGGAGTTCAGCTTGATACTCGTGATGTCATGGATACCTCCTCAGAGTATATTTACAACAGGATGTATAAGATAGATGAGAGAGAGAGGGAGAGAGAGAGAGCAAATGCACCTGATATTTTCAGTGGTCTTCATTCAACTGTCAGGCAGATCCAGTTTAACTTCTAAGATCATCCAAGGTTGCCTGAGTGCTGCTACTTGTTGTAGGATTAACATAAGTACCTTCTACCACTGATTAGTAATGAAGGTCTGGCACAGAGAATTAGGATGCTGCTTGCTGTGGAAAGGTTGATGTATTTTTTCTCAGGGGGAACCATGGGGAAGTGAACTGTGATTAAAAAAGAAACAAGTCTAGCCCTGTTCAGGCATTATATTATCTGGAGTGTTCAACATGGTTAATCCACACTGCCTTGCCAATGTCTTTCAGATGATGACTGTGGGAAGAGTGCCTTCACACATATGATAATACTAGTCAGTGGCTTGTGCCAGGGCCTTAATAATACATTTTTCCCTGCAGACATAGGTGTCTAGATACTAACAGGGATTCTGCCAAAACAGTCCTCGTTGCTGGACTAAGCACATGAATTGATAATGGGGGGCATACTGATCCATTAATTATAATATTGTAAATAGTGTAGTAGTTTTGGATTATGATGGGAAGCCCCAGTTCATATTCAGCCATGGATATTCATTAAGTGATTTTGGACCAATTACTCTTAGCTCAGCCTATGTTATTGAGTTATGGTTGGAAAATTGGAGGAAGAGAATGATACGCATCTCATCTTGAGCTCTTTGAGGAAATATGGTGCATACATTTATTATTTAATTGCAAAGGTGCATAACTGCAACATTTTTTTATGTTTTAAATTTATTAAATGTATATTTTCTAAATGTTATGTTATAAAATATAACTTTAGATTATATAGTTTTATGTTATAAATAAATAAAAATAAATAGCTTTGATTTCTAAATAAAAATTAAAATACTGCCTTTTAATATTTCAGACTCGGAAGTCTTTGTTAAATGCTCAACGTTCAGTGTTTTACAAGTTAAAGCTATCAGCTCTCAAATAAGTATGCATAATATCACAGTCTTAGAATTAAATAAATATAGTTCAGAACAGTTGGAATGCAGGCAGTATTTTGTGACTGAGTACAGCAGATTTCTTCAGTTTACCTTCTTTTGAACAGATCTTTTTCCTTTTTAGTAAAAAGTTTTGGAGTAATGGAAATGTTAACAGGCTTACCAGTCAATCTAAATACAATTTCTAACTTTCCAAATTTTGTATTTTCACACTCAGGCCAAAGTGGTATCTGTTCATGACTGCATTATTTTATCACGTCATGGAGGTTGTTGTTTGAAGAAATAGAGCACCATTTAAGGACTAAACAACTCAGGTATAGAAGCCAAGCTACATATTACAGAGAAAGGAAAGAAAAGGAATTCTTGAATTAAATAATGTTATAATCCACCAAAGAACTTTAGCTATTAGATGAATCTTCTCCTTCTCCTTCTCCTTCTCCTTCTCCTTCTCCTTCTCCTTCTCCTTCTCCTTCTCCTTCTCCTTCTCCTTCTCCTTCTCCTTCTCCTTCTCCTCAATCGTCATCATCATCATCATCATCCTTCTTCTGAAATCACAGACAAGTTAGTTTGGAAGAGCTTTATTTCAGTGGATATACCCTAAGCATGAATAAGCCTATATCCAATATAAATTCTATCTCTGTAGTTCAGATTTAATTATCTTTATTTGAAATTAAATCCCAAACAGCATGTCTAGGCCATTGGTTACTAATTGGTTTCTAGGCTTGGGAAAAAACTACATATGTTAATTTTAACCTTTGAAGCTATTTCATAGACCTCTTTGTCTGACACAGAGAAGAGGAACATTTCCTGAGTCCCTCTCAAGTTATGGAACACTCCTAAAGGAGTTATACTTAGTCTCCCCTCTCTCTCTCTGCTTCTGGAGAAAAAAAATAAAATAAATGAAGGCCATTTGAAATAATGGGGGCATGATATGTGCACTTACATCTCTTAAATAACTTATGATTGGTGCTATGTTTTGCTAGGGGGAAGCTAATCTGCAATGGTCCTAGGGAAAACAGGTATGTCTAGATTCAGTTACAAGAATGTGATAACTCTGTAAAGAACAGGTGCCTTCCCTAGAGATAGTATGCTTGGGAAGTACATGTGTACTTGATAAAATTGTTTCTGATAGGCCCAATGGTTGTCAGCTATAGCATGAGTTTGAGAAATCTACAGAGTTCTGGCATTATAAATTGACAGTTCAAAACAGCCACTACTGGATACAGTATCTTCAGTGGTTCCAATCAGTCTTGAGTGCCTGAACCCCTGTTTTTAATCCCCAGAGTAGCTTGGGGCCTTGCTTTCAGACTATAAGCATGAGTATTTATGGTGACAGTACATGCATCATAGCATCATTATACAAATGACATGACTTACAGTATGTACTTGCATAAGATGTCATAATACTATTACATAACAACACAATTTGTGTGATGATCTCATGATGTCTATATAATCATTCTGATGTCATAGCTTGTAATGAATGCCACATACCACTGGCATCTCAGTGTTCACTGAAGTGTAAAGCCAGGCTAGATTTTGCTTGTCTGCTGCCAGTAAGTTACTAGCATTTTTTCATACCGATCGTGCTTGCCACCTTGGCTATTCCATCATGGAGAAGATTTTTTTTATTATTATTTTGTTCCCTTTCAGGGTTGATGATATACTAGAGATTACCAGAGTGTTTAATTCTGGGTTTCTTTATACATTCCCTTCCTATACAACCTCACAAGCAAATATTTTGACACAAGGGATATAGTTTTGTTGCCAGTGAACAGGTTAAAACTTTATTAGATAAGGTCAAGAATTCCTTTGACAGGAGAGTGTACGTGGAATACCAATGCATACATATTTCTGATTGAAAAGCAAATGGAAAGGATCTTAGCACTCCACAGTGAAGAAGCAGCAAATGTCATATCCCAACAGTTTATTCCACGTACAATTTAGGTCATGTTGTGCTTTTAATATCTCCACTTAATTATATTTAGAATTGTGAGCAGCTGATTGCTATTTTTGCCTTGATGGTCCCAAACAGAGCAAAAACATTTTTATGACTGTTGAACAATTACACAATTAATTGCTTGGTACAATTAGCAGTTGTGTTGTTAGGGAGATGGATACAATGATTGTTGCTGTGTTATGAGATTTACTTGAAGGTTGGTCCCAAGATATGTAGTCATTTCTGTTTTGTTTGTTTCATCTGTGCTTTAGATGTCAAACAGTGAGAACCTTGCTTGGGTTGTTTATGCAGTGGTGAGACTGATGAACCAAAGCTTTAAAAAAAATAAAATAAAATCTGTTGATATTTTAACCTGTGTCTGTCAGTACCTAAAGAGCTTTTCTTGCTTTGAAAAATGTGTCTGTAAGAGTTTCTGCAAGAATTTGATGTCGTGGTTAAAGGCACTGAGCTAGAAACTGGGAGAGTGGAGGTTTTAGTCCTGCCTTAGTCATGAAGCCACCTGAGTGATTCTGGTCCAATCCCTGGTACTTAACTCTAGGAAGAAGGTAATGGCAAGCCACTTCCAAAAATAATTCCAAGAAAACTGCATGGATTTGTTCATGTAGTTATCAGGAGTCAAGACTGACTTGAAGCAACAAAAAGAGAAAAGAAAAAAAATCCTATACACTGCACCCTTAAAAAAAACAACAACAACAACTAACAACAACCTTATTCTAGCAGCTTTGACTCCCCCAGTTAACTCTGCATTGGGGAATGCTTTATAGAAAATAATAGTGCTACTACTAATTACTGGTAAGGCAATGGGCTGGAAATTGGAAGACCATGAGTTCTAATCCTATCTTAGGCACAAAGCCAGCTGGGTGACCCTGGGCCAGCCCTAGGAAGGAGGCAAGGACAAACCACGTCTGTGGAACCTTGCCAAGAAACCTGCAGGGACTTGTCCAGGCAGTCACCAGGAGTCAAAAACTGACTTGAAGGCAAAAACAAAACAAAACAAAACAAAAACACCCAAAACAACTACTACTAATTATAACAATAGCCATTCTTACTATTTACTTTCATATCCCACCATTCCTTCTCTACATTTATCTGGCGTAGCTACTCTAGAATGGTATTAAATGAAAAAGTCTGGCAAGGGAAGTGGGATCCTTACAGACTAGAACCAGCACCCCATTTCTACCCCTCTTATTTAGGTTGATTCTGAACCAAGTTTCCAGAAGGCATTAACTGGATGGGGCTGATTCTGCTGGGTATACATATCAAGTCACAAAGCTCATGTACAATCAAGTCCTAGATCAGAGATCATATCTATGGATCATATCTATGGTTCATATCTGTGGATCATGTCTATGGATGCTGTATTGTTATCCTGTTAAAAAGGAAAGGGATTTGTCAATAATCATACTTAAAACTCCACTCATTCATTGTAGTCACTCAGTTTATAGGACCAATTAATTGTGTCAGAGATGTATGAGGTTTTTAGAATTAGGTCTCTGCAGTCTTAAATCATGTGAAAAAAGCAACTCTCTCTCTCTGTCTCTCTGTCTCTGTCTCTCTGTCTCTCTGTCTCTCTCTCACACACACACAGAGCTGTGATTTTGAACGAGGAAACCCTGACATACTGAATTGAAACAGTAGATGTGATAGAAAATGGATCCTTCCAAATGCACAAGTATATATCTGCTGCTACAAAGATAGGAGAATAAATCTAGCAAAATGTCAAACTAGAAGTTTTTGGAGGAGATGATTGGAGCGTTATAACTAATAATGCAAAAACCTGTTGGAAGTGTTATCTATCCCACTCACATTGCTCAAGATAACAGAACAGTGTGAAAGAGGCACTATCTGATTAATCATTTGCTAAAAAGTCTGTCATGAAGACTTTTGGTTAACTCTCTACATGCCAGAAAATATTCAAGTTGTGTTCCTATTACGCTATTTTCCTCCTTGTCCCTTTTCTACCTGCCCTCCATTTCTCTATTTCTAATAAATAGTCTGCCCTTGGCTGTGTTATGGAAAGGTATGATAAGTAGAAGATTTGAAAATGGAAACAAACACCTCAGTTACGGAAATTTAATGTTTATCAGATTAAATTTAGTCCCTAGATTTTGAATTTTAGTTTGTTTGTTTTTTAAATCTAGTTTTAAAAAGAAAAGGAGGCTCACTTACATGTTAATACATGCTGTGGGACTTTCAGGTGAGGAATGGCAAGCTAACACATCTCTGAATGAGTGGAGACAGTTGTGGCCATGACCAGGGTACCAGCAAGTAGACCAGTCCCACAGAACCTCTCCAGCTAGGGAGAGGATGGGAGATTACCCATTTGTGCTCCATATAGCTGCTCTTTGGAAGAGGACTTCAGGATAGTGGATTCACACAGATCTGAGCATTGGGAGATGAAGAAAAGCTATCATGCTGTTAAACATGGTGGAGCCTTTTAAAGGACACTGGGTTTGCTAACCTCACTTTCTAATCACTTTTGGAAATTATCTATTTAACTATCTTAAGGCTATTAGATATCTTCAAAATGACAAGTTTACAAAACTACCTGGTGAGTTTACCTTCATTCCGGAATAAAACCAAAAACCAAAAACCAGAAGTATAAGAATTTAACAAATTTGAAATAAATGGGAAAAGCTAAATAAGACTTTAATCCAAGAAAGTTATAAATGAATTAAGGGACCAGATGAATTTGGAACATTAGGGCTTTTGCTATAAGATTTCGGAAATAATTATATAAACAAACATCACCTTTGTGGGAGCTAAACTGTTTACTCTATCTTATGTCATAACAGAATTTTGAGACTTTATGATTTCAGAAATTGGACACCAGAGGGGACTAAAGATTCCAGGCATAAAAGGAAAAAGAGAAAGGGAGAGAGGCTTGCCTTTTGTCTTTGGTCAGCATTGAGACAAAATGACAGAAAATGATATAACATTTGAGATATTCCAGGAGATGTCTGAAGAATGGGGATAAAAACTAGCAGCTACAATGTCAGCAATGATGACTGCTTCTATGTCCAAAAGATGTTAAAGAAGAAATGACAGATGTGAAAGAGAATACCTTAGAAGATCTACAGGATAAAGAGCTGAAACAAATCTCATCTGATGCAGAAATATCAGAATATAAAGGAATTGTTGAAATACTGGAAAATTAAAAAAAAATGTAGATTATAGGACATTGTTGAAGTTATGTGGAAATACAAATAACAAGCCAAGACCTGGATAATGACTACTTACTGGATTTACAAAAGAGGTCTGCTAAAACCTTAAAGAAGTTTTTGAGATGGGGGGGGGGGGGGAAATGAAGAGAGAAAATGATGAGAGAACAAATCCTAAAACAACATCTGAATAAATTAAAGATCAAGATTGCTAGAAGCAAAAGGAAGGCATACAAAGTTTGTTTGTTTGACCAAGGTTAAACTAAGACATGTTTCTATAAACTTCTGGGAACACTTATGGACTTCTTGCTGACACCAGGACCGAAATGTTAATGATTTATGGATTTGCATATAGATAAGGGATGGCTTATGGGAAGAAGACATACTTGCATGTAATCTTGTAAGGGGTGAAGAATTACTAAGTTTGTGCTTGTTGTGATGAAGATCAGAAGTAACTTATTTAAGTATGTCTTTTCTCTTTTTCTTATTTTTCCCTTTTTCCCCTCTTTTTCTTTTCTTTTTCTTTTCTCTTGCACTTTCTATTCTTTCTTTCTTTTCCTTTCTGAGTTTAGTTTGTATTGTCTTTTATTATTGTTTAAAAAAATATTTCAATAATTTTTTTTAAAAAAAAGCTAATATATACTGTGGAAATTCTGTATGCATATTCTTATATGTTAGTATTTTGTGAAAAGAAATATAAATTCCATTAAGGAAAAAAAATGACCATGTTCATTTTATTCCATGTTCCCACTATGTAAATATCAACTTATTAACATACAAATTATGAACCTACATTAGGAATGCCAAAGCAACATTTGGATATACCGGGCCTACAATTCCCAGAATTCTGTGGGGCACCAAGAAAGGAAGGTTGCTTTAGAGTCTCATAATAGATCACAATCTGTTGTTGTTGTTGTTTTTAATCTCCTCAGTTTCTTCAATTGTAATAAGTGTCCTTTAGGATTAATATTCAAGACAAGTTTTATTTGACTGCCTGGAACTAGTTAGTTGTTATTCTAAAATTAACAGTTGTAGAGAGAAATCTTGACTTATGATCTGGAAATAAGCTAAGCTAATGGAATTTATATACTGCTGCTTTCAAACCTAAATGTCATAATAATGCAAATATTTATTTCCACTAATGCTGTGTGCCTGGGAGTATGTTGGGATGAAGGTGATAAACACTGCAAGCATATCATGCAGATTTTACAGTAGTGTGCTAGTTCATGCTTTCTTGAGTGCTGAGCAATTCTGATGATGTGTACTGACAAAGGCTTCCAATGACTGATCATAAAATTTAATCAGAACATGATTGCGACTTGTTTTCTGGAGGCTAATATAATAACTAATAGGAAGCATATGGATGCAAGAAAAGGTAACAGAAATCCCACAAATGGTGATTCATGCTTCCTCCCTGCCACCCATAAACCAATTAGCGCTCCGTGTCTCACAGCAGGCAGCTTCCTCCAAAAAGGAGGGAAAGTAAACGCCACCCTTTATTTGACAGCACATTTTCATCTCAAGTTAAAAGATGAAAACTGTTGTTAACACTTCACAACAGGAAGGTTATTTTGCGAGATGGTTGCTTTTTGTTTTGTTTTTGGACATATTTGAACACCAGAAACATTGATATGTTTCTGAGCAGTTATTTCAAGAGGAAATGAATTTGGCAGATGCAACACCTAGAACACTGGTGGAGGAAGGCAAAAAGAAGTGAATCTGACTGGGCACAGGTAAGAGTTTCATGGTGAAGCTTCAGTATTTCTCTGCCCTTATTACATTGGTGAGGGGGAGTTTGATGTAGTGGTTAAGGCAACAGGCTAGAAACCAGGAGATGATGAGTTCTACTTCTGATTTAGGCATGAAGCCAGCTGGGTGACGGTGGGCTGATCCCTTTCTCTCAGCCCTAGGAAAAAGGCAATGGCAAACCACAAATCTTGCCAAGAAAACTGCAGGGACTTGTCTGGGCAGGAGTTAATACTGACTTGAAGGCATCTCTCTCTCTCTCTCTCTCTCTCTCTCTCTCTCATTGGTGAGTTGTCACCCAACAGCAACACTGTTTAGAGTTGGGCATTCCCTAGTGGGGAAGGATGGGCAGGAAGATCTCCCTTCAGGCCACATTGACCACCTTGCACTACATTTTACTAATAATGCTGGTAATATTCACCAAAGTCTTGACTCTTCGTGGACAGAGTCTGAATTATGATTGGGCAGCATCTTGTATGGAATTTCTTATGGCCTATGAAGTCCAGTGAGGTGATTAGGGGGCTCTCTAGCATGAGCTCTGCCATCTGTAGGCTTAGACCTATTCTCCAACTAGCTTTCTCAAGTGATTAAGTAGATGACTGGATCCAAGAGACTAAAGTAGCCAGAGAGGGAATTATCATTGATTTCAATTAGTTCTGTTTCTCATAGAAGCTGGAACTTTATTCAGTAATCTGTGTCTGTGTACATATGTGAGTGTGTGCATAGATGTGCTCATATAACTAAACAAAAACAGTTCTCATCATAATGTCATTGAAAATGAACATTGTACATTTTTTTTTCAGATTCTGTGAAAGTGCTATTTATCTGGTGGAGGGAATCTGTGCTAATGAGCCTAAAAGGACAGTTTTATCAAAAGGAAGAAATGGATAATTCTTCCCCCAATGCCCATTTTTCACAAATGATAAACTTTTGATTTAAAAAGTGAAAGATACATACATGGCAAAAATTGTTTTCATGATGCCTTTTTGAAACTAAATGCAATCTTGTACTTCAGACAAAGCTACAGGCTTAAGACATAGGATTTGTGAGAAGAATTGTAAAACAGTTATTCAGAGAAACATATTCAGAGCCATTCTTCATGTTTCTCTCTTTGTAAAGAGGACGGGCAGGAGTCATTAGCTGTGTCTACACATTCACTAGGCCCATCTGGGGAGAAATGGAACCTACAGTATATGCTCAAGCAAGTCAGGGAAGGATGCCAAGGTGTAGACAAGGAGAAGACAAACTCAAGGAGAATCAAAAACCAAATGTATAGTTGACCTATAGACTGAGAGTGAACTTATTCTCAGATTGTAAATTAGATCAGAAGGAGAAGGAGAAGGAGAAGGAGAAGGAGAAGGAGAAGGAGAAGGAGAAGGAGAAGGAGAAGGAGAAGGAGAAGGAGAAGGAGAAGGAGAAGGAGAAGGAGAAGGAGAAGGAGAAGGAGAAGGAGAAGGAGAAGGAGGAGAGGCAGCTTAATTCATTTTGTGGGAGGGTTTTAAAGTGTGGGATTTAGAAGAGTTTAAAGGGCAGAATAGGAGCTTTTGCATTTCACTCTTTCAGAGCCCTAAGCCTACTTCCCAAAGTAGGCCTTGTTCACTTTTGGAATGCAGCCCTTGACGTAATATGTAAAGCCCCATGTAGCTCTTGAGTGAATGGAAGTTCCTTAGTCTTCTTGCATGCCTTTAGGGAGACAAATGATCACCATCCATGCACACATAGGAGATGTATTAGCCTCAATCCGAACTGAAAAACTCAACAGGGGAATTGTGTGGGTGGTGGGTGGTGGTGGCAAGGAATAAAGCATTGTGAAACCAGACTATTACATAGATTTTCTTGGTCTCTTCAATCTGGATATGTGAATTCTTCTTCTGTGTATTCCAGAAATCTTGCTGCAAGACATGAGCCATATGAGGAAAGAGGTGGACTGTATGTGCTTCATTGAGGAACATGACATTTCATAAATATTGAACTCTGTCATTATCTATCCACATCCATACATGCTTCATAGGTTCATTATTTTTAAAGCAGACCAAAACGACTCGAAAGACCTAAAAATAAATTAAAAAGGTGAAAACGAACGGGTCCTAAAGCCTCAGCAGCAGCATGTAACATGTCATTCAGTTTGACAGTTGCATTTTTAATGACCTCATTGCTCCAGGGTTTTAGAAGGAGAACTATTTTGCTGTTTTGCTTTCATGAAATCCTAATTTTAAATGGAAGTAACGTTTATCATGCACTGAGGTTTAAACTCAAATGAGCTGAGAATCCTATTCCTGTGTTAGTTGTTTATGGCTGGTTCTGCAGCACTGAAAGTGTGATACTGAGTTTTTGGCATTGGGTCACCTTTGGACAATGACAAAATTATACAGGAATATGAAGGAGAAAAGCTGTCTTTAGCATTTTGTTACTCCTCTTAACTACAATTTCCAGAGAGCTAGGGGGCCATAATACACTATCAGATGTGAAACTTGTGGATTTTATTAAGCCTCTCTCCCACTTGACCATGTAACCCAAGCATCAGGAACGGATAACTTTTACAGATAGGATAAAATTATTCTCTGGAACAAAAGAAGAACAGAGTTACTTAGGAAATGTGATCATTTAGATCGTCTGTTGGATATGAACTGAGAAGTGGTAGAATTATCTCCTTGCTTAGCAACAATCACATACGAGAATAAAAGATAATACTTGAAAAGGGCTCATGGTTCATTTATTATTTTGGTGGGTTATTTCCAATGTCCACTGTGGCGGTGAGATCTGTTCCCCCTCGTTGGTGGAAACTGCCCTCCTGCAAGGGTGGTGCTGAGATGAATATGGACCAACCGATGTCAGGCAATTCCTGTTGCAACTTATGGATCAACAGCCATATTCAGTGTTGTGGCAGGACACTGAAATGGCATTCATTGATCCAAAAAGCAGACCCTGCACCTGCATGAAAATGCTAGGAAGAAGGAGAAGGAGAAGGAGAAGGAGAAGGAGAAGGAGAAGGAGAAGGAGAAGGAGAAGGAGAAGGAGAAGGAGAAGGAGAAGGAGAAGGAGAAGGAGGAGGAGGAGGAGGAGGAGGAGGAGGAGGAGGAGGAGGAGGAGCAGAAGATTTCCAATATCAACTGTGAGGGATCATCTCATTTTACATAGTTCTAATATCTCAATGAACAAATGAATGTAAGAGTCACTACCTCTGTGACTGTAAGAGTCTCAGGCTGATAAAGATTCAAGTGACTGGGAGGTAAACAACTAGCTACAAACTGCTCATAATCAGCAGACAGACCTTCATCACTTCCAGTGCATTGTAAGGTTGTGAGAAAGAAGAGATTCTACTATAATGTACACTAAGCTACTGTATATTGGTTCTATACTGAATTATTGGAATTTGAGATCGCACATAAGGTTCACAGGCATACTGATAATCCAGAATGAGCAGGATTGGAAAACATTTTTGTGTCTGTGTGTGGAATGACTTATGTTAGACTATTATAAAATGCTTACTAACAAGGTCAGTTTTAGGCTAAGGCTGAATAGAAACTGGACTAGGGCACCAAAGGTTAGGAGGCACTACCGCGTCTCCTTCTGAATCATTCTAAAAATGCAAATCTTCATATTGGCAGTGGAAGGCGGTGCCAACAGTTAATATAGTCTAGGGCCACCATATACCCTTGAGCCAGCATTATTTATTAATATGTTAATCACAGAATCAGGAGGGGTTGTATATGTCCTTCATCAGCATCTAGATGCATTGATGGGGTAGATGAAGGTCAATAAACTGAGACTGAATCTTGACAAGATGGAGAGGTCTGGATCCCCAGGTTTGGGAATTGGGGAGTTCTAACTGGAGTTGCATTCCCCCAAAAAGAACATGTTCATGTCTGGGGAGCGTTTCAAGACTCATCATTGTTGTGTTAGACCCAAATGACTTCTATGATTGAAAGTTTATTACTAGCTTCAGTTGTATACCAACTGCACCCTTTCCTGGATAGGGAAAACCTAGCTACTATTGGTTGAGTTTTGGAAACTTCACATTTAGATTATTGTCAAGAGCTCGATGTGGAGCTACATTTGTACTTGTTCTAGAAGTTGCAAGTGGTACACAGTGCAGCAGCCATGTTGCTTAGAGAGATACCTGGCCGTGTACATGTTACACCATTGTTGAAACAACTGTGCTGGTTCCTAATTAGTTATCAAGTCAGGTTCAAGGTTTTGGTTATGACATCAAAATGAGACCAGAATACTCATTAGATTGCCTCTGCTATTATAGACCTTGTCAGTCATTGTGCATTAAGGGACGTGTACTGAGAACTGCTAAAGGTCATCTGGGCCTTCTCCCCCATTGTGGAATTTGTATTCCCCCTCCCCCCCAAAATCAGTAGTGTCTACTATATAAAATCTTCTAGGTTCATGGGAAAACTCTCTTTCCCCAGGCCTTCTTATATAAAATATTGAAAGAATGCTTCCCTTCCTTTTCCTCCCAATATATTTTGTTGGTTTTTCATTTATTTTTTCATTCATTCATTCATTCATTCATTCATTCATTCATTTCATTAGATTTAGACCCCACTCAACTCCAATGTGACTCTAAGCAGTGTCTAAATCTAATGAAATAAATCTAATTTACTGTAACTGATTATAATTTAATTTTAACCCAGACCTTTGTAAAGGAATACTGGAAGAATGCATTTTCCCCTATCCCCCTTTTTAATGAACATGTTTTATTTAATGTTTTGTATTGTTTTAATCCCCTTCATGGATCACTGCCTTGTCGTGGCGAAGGGGCTTGCGTAACTCAGTGAAGCCATGAGCTATACCGTGCAGGGCCACCCAAGACGGACAGGTCATGACAGAGAGTTCTGACAAAATGTGGTCCACTGGAGAAGGAAATGGCAACCCACTCCAGTATCCTTGCCAAGAAAACCCCATGGACAATGTTAAAAGGCTAAAAGATATGACGCCGGAAGATGAGCCCCTCAGGTCGGAAGGTGTCCAATATGCTACTGGGGAAGAGCGGAGGGCAATTCCAAGTAGCTCCAGAAAGAGTGAAGCAGCTGGGCCAAAGCCGAAAGGACGTTCAGCTGTGGATGTATCTGGAAGCGAAAAGAAGGTCCGATGCTGTAAAGAACAATATTGTATAGGTACCTGGAATGTAAGATCTATGAACCAAGGCAAGCTGGATGTGGTCAAACATGAGATGACAAGATTGAACGTCGACATCTTGGGAATCAGCGAACTGAAATGGACGGGAATGGGTGAATTTAATTCGGGTGACCATTATATCTACTACTGTGGGCAAGGAACCCTTAGAAGAAATGGAGTTGCACTCATAGTCAATAAGAGAGTGGGAAAGGCAGTAATGGGGTACAACCTCAAAAATGACAGAATGATCTCAGTGCGTATCCAAGGCAAACCATTCAATATCACAGTCATCCAAGTCTATGCCCCAACCACTGATGCTGAAGAAGCTGAAGTTGACCGCTTCTATGAAGACCTACAACACCTTCTAGAACTAGCACCAAAAAAAGATGTCCTTTTCATCATAAGGGATTGGAATGCTAAAGTAGGGAGTCAAGGAGTAATCGGAATAACAGGCAAATTTGGCCTTGGAGTACAAAATGAAGCAGGGCAAAGGCTAATAGAGTTCTGTCAAGAGAACAAGCTAGTCATAGCAAACACTCTTTTCCAACAACACAAGAGACGACTCTACACATGGACATCACCAGATGGTCAATACCGAAACCAGATTGATTATATACTTTGCAGCCAAAGATGGAGAAGCTCTATACAGACAGCAAAAACAAGACCAGGAGCTGACTGTGGCTCAGATCATGAGCTTCTTACTGCAAAATTTAGGCTTAAATTGAAGAATGTAGGGAAAACCACTAGACCACTCAGGTATGACTTAGATCATATTCCTTGTGAGTACACAGTGAAGGTGATGAATAGATTTAGAGGATTAGATTTGGTAGACAGAGTGCCTGAAGAACTATGGACGGAGGTCCGTAACATTGTACAGGAGGCAGCAACTAAAACCATCCCAAAGAAAAAGAAATGCAAGAAAGCAAAATGGCTGTCTGATGAGGCTTTACAAATAGCTGTGGAAAGAAGGAATGCGAAAAGCAAGGGTGAAAGGGCAGCTGAATGCAGATTTCCAGAGAATAGCCAGGAGAGATAAGAAGGCCTTCTTAAATGAACAATGCAAAGAAATTGAGGAAAACAATAGAATGGGGAAGACTAGAGATCTCTTCAAGAAAATTGGAGATATGAAAGGAACGTTTAGTGCAAAGATGGGCATGATAAAGGACAAAAAAGGCAGGGACCTAACAGAAGCAGAAGAGATTAAGAAGAGGTGGCAAGAATACACAGAAGAACTATACAAGAAAGATCTTAATGTCCCTGATGTCCACGCTGGTGTGATCACTGACCTTGAGCCAGACATCCTAGAGAGTGAAGTCAAGTGGGCCTTAGGAAGCATTGCTAACAACAAAGCTAGTGGAGATGACAGGATTCCAGCTGAGTTATTTAAAATACTAAAAGATGATGGTGTTAAAGTGCTGCACTCAATATGCCAGCAAGTTTGGAAAACGCAACAGTGGCCACGGGATTGGAAAAGGTCAGTTTACGTTCCAATTCCAAAGAAGGGCAACGCCAAAGAATGCTCAAACTATCGCACAATTGCACTCATTTCACATGCTAGCAAGGTTATGCTCAAAATCCTACAAGCTAGGCTTCAGCAATATATGAACCGAGAACTACTGGATGTACAAGCTGGGTTTCGAAGAGGCAGAGGAACTAGAGATCAAATCGCCAACATTCGCTGGATCATGGAGAAAGCACGAGAGTTCCAGAAAAATATCTACTTCTGCTTCATTGACTATGCAAAAGCCTTTGATTGTGTGGATCACAACAAACTGTGGCAATTTCTTAAAGAGATGGGAATACCAGACCACCTTACCTGTCTCCTGAGAAATCTGTATGCGGGCCAAGAAGCAACAGTTAGAACCGGTCATGGAACAACCGATTGGTTCAAAATAGGGAAAGGTGTACGACAAGGCTGTATACTGTCACCCTGCTTATTTAACCTATATGCAGAGTACATCATGAGAAATGCCAGGCTGGAAGAATCACAAGCCGGAATTAAGATTGCAGGGAGAATCATCAACAACCTCAGATATGCGGACGATACCACCCTAATGGCAGAAAGTGAAGAAGAACTAAAGAGCCTCTTGATGAGGGTGAAAGAGGAGAGTGCAAAAGCTGGCTTGAAACTCAACATTAAAAAAACTAAGATCATGGCATCTGGACCCATCAATTCCTGGCAAATAGAAGGGGTAGAAATGGAAGCAGTAACAGACTTCATTTATTTGGGCTCCAAGATCACCGCAGACGGAGACTGCAGCCATGAAATTAAAAGACGCTTGCTCCTTGGGAGGAAAGCTATGGCAAGCCTAGATAGCATATTAAAAAGCAGAGACGTCACCTTGCCGACAAAGATCCGCATAGTCAAAGCTATGGTTTTTCCAGTAGTAATGTATGGCTGTGAGAGCTGGACCATAAAAAGGCCGAGCGCCGAAGAATTGATGCCTTTGAACTGTGGTGCTGGAGAAGACTCTTAAGAGTTCCCTGGACTGCTAGGAGGTCAAACCAGTCAATCTTAAAGGAAATCAACCCTGATTGCTCATTGGAAGGATCGATAATGAAGCTCAAGCTCAGATATTTTGGCCACCTAATGCGAAGAGAGATCTCTTTGGAGAAGACCCTGATGCTGGGAAAGATTGAAGGCAAAAGGAGAAGAGGACGGCAGAGGATGAGATGGTTAGATAGCATCACTGAAGCAATGAGCATGAAACTGAGCAAACTCAGGGAGGCAGTGAAGGACAGGAAGGCCTGGCGCAATATGGTTCATGGGGTCACGAAGAGTCGGACACGACTTAACGACTAAACAACATTGTTTTAATGTATTTATTTATTTGTTTGTTTGTTTCATTAGATTTATATGCCACCCAACTCCAAGATGATTCTGGGCAGCCTCTAAACCTAATGAAAGAAATCTAATTTAATGTGTTATTAACCTAATTATTATATCAATATATTAAATAAATAAATATAAAAATAACATCTATATGATTTGGGCTGTGATCTGTGTGTTTCCCATATATTCAGAAAAAAATCATTGTAAATAATCTTACCATTTAAGGTTAACAGGTTAGCAACAAAGCCTTCAATGCAGGTCTTTTGCACTTCAAGAGAAAATTGTAACCTAAAGGTTCCTCCTGCATCCAACCTGACTTAGATCATCTACCTACTCTACATGCTGATCCATTAGCTGGGTATTCTCATTTTGTTCTGCCTTGCTCATCCAAAATGTGGTACTAAGGAGTTCCTGTTGATCCTAAGGTACTATGGCTATGAAAGTTCTATGAAAGATGTGATGAGCTACCAGTAATAGGTTGCCTATCTACTATATCTCTTCTACTAGTCAGTCTGAGTAACCAGTGAAAGACTCAGGATATTGACCAAGATAGCTTTAATTGCATTCTTGTTTGCACTTTACCCAAGAATCAGTAAGTAGTTTAGCACATTAAATATTAACACTACAAATAAAAGGCTGCTCTCTTATGGGCCCACTTCTAGGAGTTATTCAGGTGCCAAATACAAAGACCCTTTTCCCTAATTGTTTGGAGTTGGGTGGCTTAAAATGACACAAATAAACAAACAAATAAATACTCCTACTCAGGTTTCCAGCTTTCCTTTGCTGTACATAAATGGAGAATTGGGTTGTTGTTTTTAAAAAAAAAACACACACACCTTAATGGAATTAGAAGATAGAGCTGATCTTGTGTATCAAAGGCCCATTTGGAGCTCTTCTGTGAAGAACATTTGATGTTCAACTCCTCTTCTTTCAAAATGACCTAACAAGGAGGCACAATCCCATTTTATACTTGATAGTTGCATGGTGAGAGCAAGATAACAGTTTTATTTTGATAAAGGAATAAGATATGTTGTTTTAATTTGAGCTTTAAATATTTAAAAATAATGTTTATGCTTTTATTGAATATATTAAAGAATTTTAAAATTTGCTCCTTAAATAATGTATTACATTGCCTAAAATGCATGATGAATCATTCTTCTGGCATGGTTTAACTTTTTTCCAATCTCAGCTTATAAAAAGTACCTGAAAAATTCAGATGTACTCGTTTGCCTCTTCAGCTGTCAAAATATTCACTTATAAATATGAATGGGTTATTATGAAAGCTGCAATTGAAATGCAGCTCTGTTTTCGTAAGCGTAGTTTTAATATTCATTTGTTAAACCAACTTTCTGACTTCTAAAAAAATGGGTGAGAAATATAGTGGAAACCATCTTATATTTACATGAAAGAGTGCCTATTGAAATGTAATACATTTTTCTTGCTTCAAACTTCAATGCATCAATAATTTTCAGAAAATGTTTGAATTAATATTTTTTTCTATATATATTAACCCAGTGAGACCTTCAGATGAGCAAATGAAATGTGGGGAAGAGGTGCAAGAGAAGGAAACCCATTATAATTTGAAATAAAAAATAATTTGATGCAATCTGGAACATTTTTTTTAATGTGATATTTAGTCCTGGATGAAAAAACTAAATAATCTTATGCTTATTAACATGGACATTTTCAATTATAGTTAATATTGATATAACATTTCTCTTTTTTCTGTCGTCAAGCGTCTAAGTTATCTAAACATTAGAATGTTAATATTCTTTAGTCAATACTGTACAAATACCACTGTATCAAAATAATATAATGTATTATGTATGCTTTACAATAATATATTAAAAGAAAAAACAGAAGGAAATCATTTTCACTGGTAATAGAATGTCCCAATCTCTGTTTGGTTTAGTTGTTTGCTGTTTGTCTGTTTGTTAGTGACCTGTAAGATGAAAAGGAGTTATTAGACCTTTGGTGCACTGTATATTGATTGTTTGTATAATTGTTTCTAATTATTTGGATTGTTGGTTTTTTGGATTTATTTTCTGCTAGCCACTCAGAGTTGCAGTAACAAGATGGGTGGTATATAAATTGCAGGTAGGCAGGCAGGAACTGACAAATAGCTAGTACCAGTTTTGATCCCAGGATTTTTTTTTTTTTAAAAAGACAACACTTCATTCTCCAAGGCAGTTTGAGAACCAATTGAACGATTTCAGTTTATTGTACAGCTCTAATTTTGCAGAACTTATTTGATTCCATGTGCCGCACTGCTTTTCCCTTACTGGCTTTATGTTCTTATTACCTTTATTGTATTATGACTTTGCAATCTATATTTTTAATTTCGCTGTATACCACTTAAAGGGCTTGATTATTGGGTGGCCTAAAAATGTAACAAATAAAGTGCTTTCTCTTGTTCATAATGCAGATTTTTATTCACAGAGCAAAATTCCATAAACTGGACTTATGAGATGGTAATACATGACAATAATTAAATATATAATTACTGATCATCATTGTCTCTAAAGGACTCCTTTTGTTTGTTGATGACTCCATTCATATGGAAGTTTTCACCTATTTGCATTAGATGTCTCCTTGTAAAAGTCAATATGTCCTTATTTTCTGTACGTCAGTGAAAGCTGATTGGAATGTTGACTTTAAAGACAGGTCACAAAGTCAGAGAGAAGAAAAGCAACAACCTTTGCTGGAATGGAATGACTCTAAATGTCACAGAACAAAAGACTTGCTGAAGTGCAATGCAAAAATGTTTATATAGCAGTGTTTACAGAACATGCTGTAAGTCATGTCAGAGTTAGAGGATAACACAGTAGCTACACAAAGATCTGAATATGCAATGAGATTCTTCACTAATACATTACCTTGCTAATTAAAATGTGAACGAGCAGGGTTTAAAACTATCTCTTTAAGAAGACTGAAAAAAAGATGGTCAGTGCAGAGTCAGTTGGAAATGTAAGACAAATTGCTTCAAGCAGACCAGACTCTTTTTTGACTTAATCAATGCTCTTTTCAATCTTCAGTATCTTGCTGTGCCCTAGAGGTGAGCTTCTGGTTTTACCAGAAGATCAGCAAGGAGGAAGTATACCTCTTTCCCTTGGATGCATACTCTGTACAACTTTGTGTTCCCATGTAATGTTTCAGTAGGTAATGCAGAATTAAGGAAGCATTTATTTTAGATATAACTTGGGTTATACTTTGTTTTGTCCTGGTGGGGAACCTGTGTAGAGTACAATGATCTTTCTTAAACCTTGAGATGGTCTCATCACTCCCTGGTATAAACAAAGACTCTTTAACCTTGATGTTCTCATTCTTGGCAGGAATAGGCAAAGCATTCCTAGGACAAGATAAGAGGAACTAATCCGCCTTGGTTTTTTTTTTTTTTTCCTTATCAATAATATATAACAGGGATAGTTTGGGTTTTGTTTGTAAATCAAATATACTAAGCCTATTTAGCACAATTGTTGAAGCTTTCCCTTCTCAAAATGGTGGGAAACAATGTCACCAAATTATAGTAACTAGACTCAGAGATGGCTCCAAGGCCAGGGACATCCACGGGAGTGAGCTGGAGGGGGAGAATAGGTGTGTTCAATGATCAAAATGTTGGCTACAACTGCATGATTGAAGCCTTATGTTGTTCAGATGGTCACATCTGCCAGTTTGATTTTTTTTCTGATATTTCCCTTTGTTGAAGCCATTAAGATTACTTTCAGGCTCCAGGGGCACCAGGAGCAAGAGTTCAGAAGTTAATTAAATTCATCTTTAATTATCCTAATAAGATTGTGGTAGTCTAAAAGTCAAATAAATAAATAAATCCACAACAATTCCTACTATAAACCTCACTAAAGCCAAATATTACATCATACAATCAAATTTTAAAATCACTAGAAACTAGAGATTTTATTTTGAAAATAATACATTTTTGCAAATCAGCCAAGCACTGTATTTTAAACAAATGTACGCCATTTCTAACAATATGTTTTAAAGATAAACAAATCAAAATATCCTCAACATATATGGAAAAAAAATATACTTAAAAAAAAATCATAGTGATAACACAAGGAAAAAAGACTTATAACAAGATATCCTAACTTTTATAATTCCCTAAGTTTTACAAACAAAAACTTGTAATGGAGTGGATCACGAATGATCCAAATGACATTTAAAATGCATCTTAAGTTATTTATGACTTAAGTCCCATTAATTTCACTTAATCTAGGTAATGAAAGTAAATTGAATTTCAGTAGATTTGCTAAGACTAGATCTATGGGCAGAGAATTTCAGCTGGATTTCAGTAGATTCACTAAGCCTAGATCTATGGGCAGAGCACCATTGCTTGAGTTAAAAGTAAGAGAACTAGATAAGACTGATTTTGCAGAGCAGTAGCTAGTCTCAGCATATAATTGCTGTACAGTTAGTACTTAAATCAGTAATAATAAAATAGTGCCTGTAAGCCTCAGGTTCCCTCTTTATCAGGACTGTACAGAAACAGCATACAACCCAAGTTTATAGAATTTTAGTACTAGTTTCAAACATGCAAAATTCAACAACCCTAGAACTGATTATCATTCTTTTCTAGAGCAGACTATCTGGAAGAATGTCCTTCCATTTTTCCAGCACAGTGATTATAAGGCCTCACCAAAGTACTTTCAGTGTACATGAATGTACAATTGGAATTGCAAATGAATTGTATTCACCAAAGGACTAGATCACTCAGAACGCTTGTAGCATTTTTTAAAAAACATATTCATAGGCAGGTCTGCTTTCATAAGGAACAAACACTATTGATGTACCCTCTGAAACCGGAAAACTGCTTTCATAGTTATTTTCATCTGATAACATTGTTTACACAACTCCCCCCTCCTCCCAAAAAGAAAAATCAATAACAAGGGTGAATATTATGGAAAAAGGGCTTTCACAAAGCCTGGTACTCATAGAAGAGAATGGAGACCAACTTAATTATCAGCAGTGGGGAGCACTGTAACTGCCTCACTAATTTTTGCTCCATTCTCCCCAAGGTTCAGCTATCCCTTATTCTTTAATCCTCAGCAGATTTTCATTTTCTAGTCATGATCGGACCATGCAAAAGGTAATAAGGATCTACATTACTTCCTTTACATTTTCTGTCTTTCTTCTTTCCCCTTTCCCCTTTCCCCTTTTTCTTTCTCTGTGCTGATAGGAAAAAAAAAAAAAAGATGAAATAAATCTTTTGCTTGTTTGGGCCTGGAACAGGGCATGCTGATACAGCAAACTGAGGACCTAGTTCAATGCTGAGCACTAAAATAGGGCTTTCCAAGGCCAGGGAAACCACACTTGGAAATGTAATACATTTTTCAAGATTAATGTGCATATAATTTACACTATCGAATCTGTCTAGAAAGACTAGCTAACAATATTGATGCTTTTTTTCTCCTTGTTATTTTCCATACACCTTCATATAATCACTTGTCTCCACAGAGGACTCTTATAAAGTTTTATTTTGTCATTTCCTAAGAAGTTCTAGTGCTGATTTATCTTCCTTAAATCCCTTTTCAATAGATCTTTGGAATTAAGACAAAGGTTGGAACTAAAGGATTAAACCAACAATTTATTTGGATCCTGGGGTTGATGGGTTGCTTCTTGTTGGTCTGGTCTTTTGCTGATGCCCTCCATATTTGAAGATTACTGAGTTTCACTTGCTAAGGCTTCCACTGTCTTTTAAATCTCTTCATATCATCTCATCTATATTAAAAATTTAAACTTCTGGGATTTAATAATGATGAAGAATATTTATAGTGGAGCTTAAAGTACTGTATATAAACAAATACTATATGTTTCTGTTATAGCCACTGATGGATATTTAAGTTGTGATTCCCAATTGTATGGCTTTAGAACAAACATCTATTTATTACTTATACTGTACTATTAAAGAATAAACATTTTCTTTTTATCTCCTTATCTTCATAACAAACATATTGGATATATAGCTATATACTGTTTATTTTGAAATGAACACCTGAGGCTTTGAGGCAGCAGCATCCTAGTTAGTCCACACAGTAGTCCAATGATTTGAAGGAAAATTCAAAGATCATCTACAGTTGTGTGAAAAAGAAAGTACACTCTCTTTGAGTTCTATGGTTTTACGTATCAGGACATAATAAAAATCATTTGGTCCTTAGCAGTTCTCAAAAGTAGGTAAATACAACCTCAGATGAACAACAACACATGACATATTACACCATGTCATCATTTATTTTACAAAAAGAAAGCCAAAATGGAGAATCCATGTGTGAAAAACTAAGTACACCTTATGCTTCAACAGCTTGTAGAACCACCTTTAGCAGCAATAACTTGAAGAAATCATTTTCTGTATGACTTTATCAGTCTCTCACATCGTTGTGGAGGAATTTTGGCCCACTCTTCTTTACAACATTGCTTCACGGAGCTGTTCGTGAACCGAATTGTTCGTGAACAGAAGCATTCGTGAACCGAGGTACTACTGTACTTGTAACAGTCTTAATCTTTTGCTTATTCAAATATTGTTGTAGGATTTGATTTCTCTTCATTTCTTCTGTGTCCCATTGCACAGAGTTCCTCAAGGCTTTAACAAGCCTCTTTTGTAAATCCAGTAGGAAAAAATTATCCAGGTCACTCTCTTGGTTTGTCATTTATATTTCCTTTTTAAATTTTAAAACCTCAGCAAGTTTCTTTTGTAGATCCAGTGAAGCATTGTTTTCCAAACCATTCCTTTGGCCTGTCATTTGTAGTTCCACTTTTGATACCATCTGTATCTTGTCAGATAAAGTTTCTTGTACATCTGATATTTCTTCAATAACATCTTTTGGACATAGTCTATCCATAGAAGCAGACATCATTACTGACATTGTTGATATTGTGGCTACTATTTTCTGACTCCATTCTTCAAAAGGCTCCTTCAGTATTTTTATTGTCATAACCATCTTGCTGGCCTGAATATCTTTCCTCTATCTAAAATCTTTAATCCACTCTAGTGTCCAGTTTTTGAAATCATGAATTTATTTATCTATGTTGTGTCTTGTAAAAACCCAAACAGGATCTATTTCCCACAAGAAGCTGTTTGTACTTTATAATTAATTCCAAAATCTTATTGCAAAAGTTTTGATATTCCAATTTTATTTGGACTCTTAGTCCACTTATAACTTTCTAAGAGAAAATCTTATTTAGCTTTTTGCTGTTTATTTCAGATTCTTTAAATTCTTAAGTTTATGAATAAAATTTTCTTTCATTCAGAATTGAAGGCAGACTCACCCAGTGTTTTCAGACTTGTTGTTCCAAAGGTCTCTAATAGTTTAGAAGTACTTAATGAACAATTTCTGAAAGTGATTAGAAAGTAAGGTTTGCAAACTTAGTGTCCTTGCGGTTGCAAGCAAAATGGCTGATCCCATCATCTCCTGGTGCTCAAACCTGTGGAAAAGCATTGTCCTGTGGTCTCTTCCCAAGGAGCAGGTATCCATAGCACATGTGGGTGATCTCCCATCCTCTTCTTATTTGGAGAGGTTCCAAGCAACTAGTCTACTCAATGGTTCCTTGGTCTTTGCCACAGCGGTCAGATTCTCTTTCACAGAGCTGTCTTCAGTTCGCCATACTTCCCCCAGAAGCCCATTACATGACTTTTTCTTCAGTTTCACACCATCAATATAGTACTCCAATTTGTTGCTATTTTTCTATAAAACCCACATTGGATTGCTGACTTATATTTTTCTCCGGGTCTAGTAAAATTCATAGAACCTGAGTCAAGAGAGTCAAGTTTCTCCAGAAATAGTCAGAGTTAATAACTAATTAACAATTGTAGAAACTTGGTGGAATGAATATCTCAGCTCAGTAAGGTTGCCACCTCAATAATGTTGTTACAGAAGCTTTTGGAGAGGGAAAATGATATTCAGAAAATGTATACCTTGAATGAATGAGAAGAGTCAAAATGAAAATGAATTTGCATGAATGAATGAAACAAGCGTTTTGAAAAATAATGTGTTCTTCAAGATCCTTTGAAAGACCAGTAATACTAATAGCTTAAATGCATCATTAGAAGGAAATCAGGTGGAGACATGGTTAGATTTTAGAACAGAAATAGAGTTAAAGGAGAAAAAGGAGATTGCCAAGAAACTGACATTTAAAATTGAGGCAGTCATCAAAGGCAAGCCATTTTTGGTCTCTGTGGGAGACAGAACAATAAAATATGTTCTAGTATTACCTTTTTCCCCCCTAACTTTCTGTGGAAGTGTCTCTGCTCACTCATTTCAAATTCCCCAAACTGAACGTTACCATTTCAAAGGAAAACACTCTCCCTCCCTCCCTCCCTCCCTCCCTCCCTCCCTCCCTCCCTCCCTCCCTTCCTTCCTTCCTTCCTTCCTTCCTTCCTTCCTTCCTTCCTTCCTTCCTTCCTTCCTTCCTTCCTTCCTTCCTCTCATTCATTTCTATGCTGCCTCCTCTTAGGATTCTTGGATTCTTGGAGGATCACAATCACACAGTCATAAAAGTGTTACTTGATATCAGAATGTTGTCTGGCTTATTTAGCTTTGCACTAATATGTTTTTAGTGAACTTCACATCTTTCACGTACATTTTTAATATAGCAATATTTCCTAACATGGAATGATAGCATTGTTTCATCTCCTCTTCAAAGGAATGTTGAAGCTCTGATATTTAGGTGGGTGTATATCAATGATTCCATGTCTCAGGCCATTATTTTACCCTGCTGATTGTCACTGTATCAGGCACATAGCATTTAAGCAGAAGTGCCCAAGATGTTAGAGGCTGATTATTCATAATGTCTCAAAGGAAATAGCAGCCTCTGCTCTGTGGAATACCTCCCCTGAGATCTGGAAGGCCCCTCCCTACCCTCCTTGCCTTCCAAATGGCCTTGAAGAGCTGGCTCTTCCCACAAGCATTAGGGTAGGATGAGGCTGGAGCTCCACAAGATGGTACACTGATGTGTGGAAAAGCATTATCCTGGAGCACCAGTTTTTATTGTGGTTGTCTGAGGGCTTTGTTTTTTGTTTTTTGTTTTGTTGTTTTTATTGTTTTGCAAACCACTTAGGATTGTGGTTCATAATATGAGTGGCTATATATGTCAAAGAAATAAATGCATAAAAAAAATGATGTTACCTGGAACATGATAGTTTCCCATTTTGTTTTGTTTTTTATATGGGAAAACAATTACCTGAGACAGCCAGTGTGACAGGATTCTTTAACTCTTTCCTTGCTGTCATCTGCTTCCCTCCAACAAGTGAAAATGTATGGAATCTCTAACTTGTACTTCGCTTAGTGGTCCTACCTTTGAGGTAGACAATTCTTGAACACCAAAGTCATGAATATTAAAACAACTTTTGTTATAGGTTTACATTCTGCAACTCTGAATGTGCCTCTCCCCTCCCTGCTTTTATCCTAAAGTGAACTAGGGTGCCTGAGACATTTTCTCAAACAACTCAGACTTAACAAGTACCAGCATACAACAGACAACCTCAAGGAACAACCATGATCCCAGAGTATACAAATATACTCACAACCACCATCAAGACCACATCCCTAAGACAAGCTGAGGAAAGAAAAACAAAACTTCAAACTAAGGTGCTCTAAACCCCAGAAACAAAGAGGTACCTGAACCAGAATGGGTAATCAACATGTCCAGCTCATCACTAGCACAATATCCTCCAGGAAGGCCTCAACTGTAACATGGACAATGCTAATTAGCTAGAATTCCATGCAGTCTTAGAAGCATCATTTAAAACTATAGGACTTAACACAGAGACCCAAGAAAACAAAAAGCAGACAGCACAGATCAGAAGAACACAGTATCAGCACCAACTTGAAGCAGAGAACAGAGCAGCCCTCAAAAGCCTAAGGAAGGACCAAACCATCATCATCCTCCCATCAGACAAAGGCCAAAACACAGTTATTATGGATAAATCACAATACTTGCAAGAAGCCAAAAAGTTATTAGAGGACAAAGAAACCTACATCCCAGTTAACTCCAACCTAATACAGAAACTAGACAACCTAATCAAGAGAACCCTTAATGATCTAACCAAGAAAGGCCAGATCACAAAGAAGAACAGTGGTGGACGAAAAGCAGTGGACCCATCCTCCCACATTTCTATGGATGACCAAAAATACACAAGCCTGACATACCTCTTCAACCAATTGTATCTTTACCCAGGACTCCAACATACAAGATAGCAAAAGAACTGACAAAAAAGCTTGGACATCTCACAGAGAAGAGCAAATATTCTATCAACTCCTCACTACAGTGCCTCCAGAAAATCAAAGATGTACACATAGATGAAGATGAAATTATGGTCTCATTTGATGTCAAAGCACTCTTTACATCCATAAACCCAGAACTAGCAAAAGAATCCATATCAGCAGTACTACACAACACACCTGACCTAACCAATACACCCAGATCAAAATACCCAGAATCATGGACCTCATCAACCTCTGCCTCACTACCCATTTTCAGTTTGATGGACAAATATACCAACAAATCAGAGGCACACCCATGGGATCACCACTGTCAGGACTCATAGCAGAGATTGTAATGCAACACCTAGAAACTCTAGCATTTCCACACATACAACCTAAAGTATGGATCCAATATGTAGATGACACCTTTGTTATAATAAAAAAGGAACAACTAGAGAAGACACATGTAACTATCAACAACATCTTCAAAGGATTAAATTTACCAAAGAGGAAGAAAACAACAACATGCTACCCTTCCTGGATATCCTCATCAGCGGAGGAAACAACAGTAAATTAGAAATCCAAATCTATCAGAAGACAACTCACACTAATCAAGTACTCCATTACCAAAGTAACAACCCTACCTCCCACAAGGGGAGGTGTTCTAAGAACATTATTCAAACAAGCACAAATGCACTGCAGCAACTCAGAACAGTAGAGAAAGGAAACAGACCACCTATACAACATCTTCCAACAAAATGGATTCCATGCAACTTTATCAAAAAGTGCCTGACCACTCAACCTACCTCAATACAACCAGGACAAACTATGAAAAGGATAACACTGACATACATCAGAAACGTCTCAGAAACCGCCAACAGACTACTACAACCACATGGCATCTCCGTAGCCCACAAACCAACTAAAGCCCTCCAAAACATCTTAAGCAAACCAAAAGACTCAGTAGCCCAAGAAGAATAAAACAGGAGCCAGCTACAACATATAGCGTAAGGACTGTAACAACCACTGTGTAAGACAAACAGGCAGAAGGCTAGCAGAGCACACCCATGAACACCAACTAGCAGTCAGAAGACACAATGAAAACTCCTTAATCTCACAACACGTGGACAGACTTAACCATAGTTTCAACTGGGAAACTGTCAGCATCTTAGACCAAGCTAAATCCAAAAATGCGAAGGAATTCCTGGAAGTTTGGTATTCAGACAAGGCAGCCATCAACAGGCACATAGAGATAAACAATATCTACACACTAGTCAAAACAGACAATAAAAAGGAAAACAAAAGACCAGAACACCTCCTTGCCGGCAATCATCACGCAGATAAGCAGAGATTAACACCAAGATTATCACCAGACATACAATCAGCAGTAAACAATACTCTAATCAAGGAACTACCAGAAAGAAAAAATAAAACAAAACCGACACCCCCACCAACACTGGCAGGGCATGCCCCTGTATATAAATAGAGCAAACCCCATTCCATTCTAGCACCACTGAAGATGTTACCTAGCTGGGTAATGAAACTGACAAAAAAGCTTGCAAGAAAACAACCAAGCTCAGAGAACCCCAAGGACTCCACTCTTTCTCAAATTCCATTCCTTCTTTGGGCTGAGATTTCTCTTATCTGACCATTGCCTTGGCTGCAGCTCATCCTCCTCTTTCTCAAGGTTATTCACACAGCCCATTACACGTAGCAAAATGATGGTGGAGCATGTTTAAGCAGCAAGAAGATAAATGTAAAGTTAAGGCAATAAGTTAGCATGTAGAATTGGAGCAGCAAGAAGCCTTCCACTCTAGAAATCATGCTGAAGCTATCTGCTTCATGGGAGCAGCAGAACTCCCTGTAATGGGGCCTTCCACGTGAATTCAAACCTTCCATATCAAGGTCCCATCATAAGTGGAGGATTTTGCATGTACTGAAAGGCTTTCTGCTGCAGACATTTGTGAAATTGGCCTCCTCATCGATATCTTGAATAAGACTGAAGAGGGGAGTGGCTGCTTCTTGCTGCTCACATGTTTCATTAGACATATCTGGACAGGTTATTGATGATATGCATCTGCTGCCTGGCCAATTTCTCTATTCAATCACAATGCAGGTACATGCCTTTGATATTCTTGTGGTAGTACATTTCAGCTAATTAAACATTTATCACCACTCCTGATGTTAAATTAAAAAAATCTCCCATGTGCTTTTCCTGACCTGAATATAAAAGAGAATGTTGATGGGCTATTTTCTTCTCTGAACTAAATTATTTGACACATTTTCTGTAGGTGCTTTGCTATGTACTGAATATAGCCTTAATAGAGTACCATGGACTGAATGTTAGGTGAAGATTTGCAAATTATTTCCTCTTATTTCTAGCCTTGTAGCAACTGTCTGAAGCCTAGTTGTACTAAATGAATCAGAAAAGCACAGCTTATTAAGCCTATCACAGTCATCCAGCTACCAGGATGCGTTCATGCATATTTAAACTGATGTATAACAGAGAAATATTATGCAAAATCCAACTATTTTCATTTATTTATGTATTTATTTATTGCAATAAGAGTCTGGTAAAATGCCTCCATTTTACCAGACTCTAGATGATTCACAATCCATAAAAACATAGGTAAAAACAATCCAGTAATCTCTATAAAACTCAAAACACATTCCATTGAAATTCTAAATTAAAAACACAAATTAAGATTGAGATTTAAGATTAAATATAAGCAATAAAATATAAAGAACACTTCAACCTAACAAATAGCCTGTTAAGGCTCAAAGTCCTGGCAGAACAAAACCATCTTAAATGAGTTCCTAAAATATAATCATGTGGACCACTGGAAGCAAGCTATTCCATGATAATGGGGAAGTCATGGAGAAGGCCTGTATGTAGACTCTTGCCCCTTTCATCTCTTGCAAGAAGTATCTGAAGATCTGGTCCTAGTTAGAACACACAGAATGGACAGATTCTGTTAGAAGATGATCTCTAATGGTAAATGGGAGCCGAGCCATCCAGGGCTTTATAGATTAACACCGGCATTTTGTATGATACTCAGATTTATGAAAGGATTTATGAGTTCTGATGGCTGGTTTGGGTCCTATATATAAAGCTAAATTCTGCCTTATTCAGATACTAGAATTCAAGCCAGAGAGATATTTGTACAATTTCAGATAGACTCACACTTCAGTTTGCCATGTTCCTGTGATGTTGTCTTCCTTGGCTGAACCTATTTTTTTCTGGCTTGGCTGTGGCACAACTCAATTGGCAAAATGTCTATGTGGGATTTATGGCATTGGAGCTCTGCAGGGTTTCACAGTGGGCAGCTTGACTCTCCCTGCCTGAATTGGGAGCTCTTTAATAGATTTCACAGGCAAGCTTATCAGCAAGCTGACCTTAACCCTTTTAGTCCATCATTATCATAACCACCACTGCCATTATACCATTATCACCCTGAGTTGATTATCCCGTTTATACAAGCAGCATACAGTGAATTCTTGCCTTACCCAGCCTCTGGGCTCAAGGAACCATTGCTCTCCTTAATCACCACCCCCCACACACATACACAAACACTGATAACTACAACCATGTTCAGTACTTGGCTACAGAAATACCCGATTGCAATGCTGTCATGCCATCAGCAACCCAGATTTCAAGGTGAATGTATATTGGAGAAGACTCTTGATAGCCAGGTAGCTTTCTTTGCATGCTGCCAACTCAAATTGTTTTGCAAAATCAACATATGAATGCTTACCTATTTTTCTATCTGGAGTTAGAGTGAAGGGATTTTGTTACTCAGGGGATAAGGTCCTGACTGGATGACAATTCCTATTGGTTGGTCAGAGAAGCACTGCTTGGCTCATGGAGTCCTGAACTGGCAGAAGTTCAGGTGTTCAGTCAGTCAATTTCATAGTGCTTTGGAGGGATATATATAAAATTTTATTAAGAATTTTTACATAAATGAAAGGCAAATATGAAGAAAAAAGATGAAGAAAAGAAAAAAGAAAGAAAGAAAGAAAAAGAAAAAGAGCAAACAGTAAAACAGAAAAAAGATAGTGAAAGAAACAAGAATCAGGAAAAATAAGTGACTTCCAACCTTCTTTTCAACAGTTACAAACAAACTCATCATCCCTCCTCCCTCTTATTACAAAATCCCTTCAACCTTTTATTTAATCCTTTTTCAATCATCACATCCATAAATCATCAATTCATTTTTTTCCATTTTCAGCATTTCCATAAAAAGTTTCCAGTCTTTTATAAAAGTATTTATTATTTTGTCCCTGACCAAAGAGGTCAGTTTTGCCATTTCTGCCAGTTCTGACATCTTCACAATCCATTCCTCCATTGGGGGAATTTCAGTATTCCTCACGGACAATCTGAACAAGCAATTATCCCAGACTGGAACAAATGGAAGGGAAACTCATATATTCTGGTTACCTGTGTATACACAAACCATCAACATTTTTGAAAAATGCCCCAGATTCTTGATCAAAGGCAAACTAGATATGAATAGGGACCACTGTTGAAAAAGGAGGAAAAAAATGAGAGCATATTTAAAGGACCCCTTCATGGATCACTGCCTTGTTGTGGCGAAGGGGCTTGCATAACTCAGTGAAGCCATGAGCTATACCGTGCAGGGCCACCCAAGACGGACAGGTCATGACAGAGAGTTCTGACAAAATGTGGTCCACTGGAGAAGGAAATGGCAACCCACTCCAGTATCCTTGCCAAGAAAACCCCATGGACAATGTTAAAAGGCTAAAAGATATGACGTTGGAAGATGAGCCCCTCAGGTCGGAAGGTGTCCAATATGCTACTGGGGAAGAGCGGAGGGCAATTCCAAGTAGCTCCAGAAAGAGTGAAGCGGCTGGGCCAAAGCCGAAAGGACGTTCAGCTGTGGATGTATCTGGAAGCGAAAAGAAGGTCCGATGCTGTAAAGAACAATATTGTATAGGTACCTGGAATGTAAGATCTATGAACCAAGGCAAGCTGGATGTGGTCAAACATGAGATGACAAGATTGAATGTCGACATCTTGGGAATCAGCGAATTGAAATGGACGGGAATGGGTGAATTTAATTCAGGTGACCATTATATCTACTACTGTGGCCAAGAAACCCTTAGAAGAAATGGAGTTGCACTCATAGTCAATAAGAGAATGGGAAAGGCAGTAATGGGGTACAACCTCAAAAATGACAGAATGATCTCAGTGTGTATCCAAGGCAAACCATTCAACATCACAGTAATCCAAGTCTATCCCCCAACCACTGATGCCGAAGAAGCTGAAGTTGACCACTTCTATGAAGACCTACAACACCTTCTAGAACTAGCACCAAAAAAAGATCTCCCTTTCATCATAGGGGATTGGAATGCTAAAGTAGGAAGTCAAGGAGTAATCGGAATAACAGGCAGGTTTGGCCTTGGAGTACAAAATGAAGCAGGGCAAAGGCTAATAGAATTCTGTCAAGAGAACAAGCTAGTCATAGCAAACACTCTTTTCCAACAACACAAGAGACGTGGACATCACAACAACACATGGACATCACCAGATGGTCAATACCGAAACCAGATTGATTACATACTTTGCAGCCAAAGATGGAGAAGCTCTATACAGACAGCAAAAACAAGACCAGGAGCTGACTGTGGCTCAGATCATGAGCTTCTTACTGCAAAATTTAGGCTTAAATTGAAGAATATAGGGAAAACCACTAGACCACTCAGGTATGACTTAGATCATATTCCTTGTGAGTACACAGTGAAGGTGATGAATAGATTTAGAGGATTAGATTTGGTAGACAGAGTGCCTGAAGAACTATGGACGGAGGTCTGTAACATTGTACAGGAGGCAGCAACTAAAACCATCCCAAGGAGAAAGAAATGCAAGAAAGCAAAATGGCTGTCTGATGAGGCATTACAAATAGCTGTGGAAAGAAGGAATGTGAAAAGCAAGGGTGAAAGGGAAAGATATAAGCAACTGAATGCAGATTTCCAGAGAATAGCAAGGAGAGATAAGAAGGCCTTCTTAAATGAACAATGCAAAGAAATTGAGGAAAACAATAGAATGGGGAAGACTAGAGACCTCTTCAAGAAAATTGGAGATATGAAAGGAACGTTTAGTGCAAAGATGGGGATGATAAAGGACAAAAAAGGCAGGGACCTAACAGAAGCAGAAGAGATTAAGAAGAGGTGGCAAGAATACACAGAAGAATTATACAAGAAAGATCTTAATGTCCCTGATGTCCATGCTGGTGTGGTCACTGACCTTGAGCCAGACATCCTAGAGAGTGAAGTCAAGTGGGCCTTAGGAAGGATTGCTAACAACAAAGCTAGTGGAGATGACAGTATTCTAGCTGAGTTATTTAAAATACTAAAAGATGATGCTGTTAAAGTGCTGCACTCAATATGCCAGCAAGTTTGGAAAACGCAACAGTGGCCACAGGATTGGAAAAGGTCAGTTTACGTTCCAATTTCAAAGAAGGGCAATGCCAAAGACTGCTCAAACTATCGCACAATTGCACTCATTTCACATGCTAGCAAGGTTATGCTCAAAATCCTACAAGCTAGGCTTCAGCAATACATGAACCGAGAACTACCGGATGTACAAGCTGGGTTTCAAAGAGGCAGAGGAACTAGAGATCAAATTGCCAACATTCGCTGGATCATGGAGAAAGCACGAGAGTTCCAGAAAAACATCTACTTCTGCTTCATTGACTATGCAAAAGCCTTTGATTGTGTGGATCACAACAAACTGTGGCAAATTCTTAAAGAGATGGGAGTACCAGACCACCTTACCTGTCTCCTGAGAAATCTGAATGCGGGCCAAGAAGCAACAGTTAGAACCGGTCATGGAACAACCGATTGGTTCAAAATAGGGAAAGGAGTACGACAAGGCTGTATACTGTCACCCTGCTTATTTAACCTATATGCAGAGTACATCATGAGAAATGCCAGGCTGGAAGAATCACAAGCCGGAATTAAGATTGCAGGGAGAATCATCAACAACCTCAGATATGCAGACGATACCACCCTAATGACAGAAAGTGAAGAAGAACTAAAGAGCCTCTTGATGAGGGTGAAAGAGGAGAGTGCGAAAGCTGGCTTGAAACTCAACATTAAAAAAACTAAGATCATGGCATCTGGACCCATTAATTCCTTGCAAATAGAAGGAGTAGAAATGGAAGCAGTAACAGTCTTCATTTATTTGGGCTCCAAGATCACCGCAGACGGAGATTGCAGCCATGAAATTAAAAGACACTTGCTCCTTGGGAGGAAAGCTATGGGAAACCTCGATAGCATATTAAAAAGCAGAGACGTCACCTTGCCAACAAAGATCCGCATAGTCAAAGCTATGGTTTTTCCAGTAGTAATGTATGGCTCTGAGAGCTGGACCATAAAGAAGGCTGTGTGCCGAAGAATTGATGCCTTTGAACTGTGGTGCTGGAGAAGACTCTTAAGAGTCCCCTGGACTGCTAGGAGGTCAAACCAGTCAATCTTAAAGGAAATCAACCCTGATTGTTCATTGGAAGGACTGATAATGAAGCTCAAGCTCAGATACTTTGGTCACCTAATGCGAAGAGAGGAGTCTTTGTAAAAGACCCTGATGCTGGGAAAGATTGAAGGCAAAAGGAAAAGAGGACGGCAGAGGATGAGATGGTTAGATAGCATCACTGAAGCAATGAGCATGAAACTGAGCAAACTCAGGGAGGCAGTGAAGGACAGGAAGGCCTGGCGCAATATGGTTCATGGGGTCACGAAGAGTCGGACACAACTTAACGACTGAACAACAACAACAACAATATTTAAAGGATGCTCTTTCCGTCACCATATCTAACTTATGGTTTTCTAAGTGACATATGCTTTTCTAGTATTAATTCATCCCCTTTTCCCATAGCACCTTTCAGGAGCTACTGAATACCAAATATCTCCTACTGCTTAGAATTATAGGGATACAGTGGTACCTTGGGTTACGAACACCTCTATTAACGAACTTTTCGGGTTACGACCAGCTCCGACTGCAAAATTTTATCTCGGTTTGCGAACTCTGCCTCGGGGTACGAACAGGATACGTGGCCATTTTCCCTCCCGGGACACGCTCCGTGGCCATTTTTCCGCCCCTGACATGTGGTCCGCAGCCATTTTCTGCCCCTGACACATGGTCCGTGGCCATTTTTCCACCCCTGACATGTGGTCCGCAGCCATTTTCTGCCCCTGACACGTGGTCCGCGGCCATTTTCTGCCCCTGACACATGGCCGTAGGGAGGGGGACTCTCCCTCCAAGCAATAACTGCCTCCCTGTCGTCCACGCCAGAACGGATTAACGGTAATTACATTGAACCTTATGGGCAAATTTCCTTTGGGTTGCGACCAGTTCGGGGTACGACCAGAGTCACGGAATGAATTAAGTTCGTAACCCGAGGTTCCACTGTATCCATCAACATTTGAACACTATCTTTGATGAAACACAGTTATTCTTTTATATGAAACATATTTTCAAGTTTACTTTTGTGAAAGAGCTATCATATAAGGTAGTAGCAGGCATTTATTATTATTTATTTAAAAGATGTATATGGCCATACTCTTATACAACATAACCCTGAGCAGCTAACAATAACATACACAAATAACAAAACACAAGAAAATTAAAAACATTTCATACGACCAAGATGCCATAATATTCCTATCCTAAATATGCGTACTCTGAGATCAACTCTCATCCAGGCCCAATGCCGGGGGGGAAGAGCTATCTGTGGACATCCAGTTGATCTGGACTTGTTCTAGGGGCCTCAGCCAGTATGACTACATGGCAAAGGAATGTGGGAGTTGGAGTCCAATGCATCTACCAGATGGCATTTTCCTGATATAGGTAATGGAGTTACACCTTTGATTCTGCCTTTATATAGAACTTGTCCCTTCTACAGATGTCAACATGTTAGCGTAGTAGTGTGCTATGAAAAAGCCTATATATAAACAGTTGCTCACATGGGAACTTCCACACAGCCTGGATATGTGCACAGTCAGGTTGCTGATCATATTAAACACTGGCAGTATTCAAATGCTATCTTCTTACAGATGTGAATGTTTCTCTTAGACATTCTAGTAGAAATCTATTTATTGTGTTGCAATGTGGTCCAAAGGAAGAGTGGGAACCCTTTTTGATCTCAAGGTCTGCATAGGCTATGAAGTTAGAAAGGGAAGCAGGACAAGTATGGCAACTTGACCACCTTGGAGACATGTTGAAATAAGAAATGAAATGCATGACATCACAGTCAAGTCATGTGGTGTATGAAACATGCACTACAACCATTGAAAAGTTTTGTTAATCTCTTCAAACTCTTATTAGTTTCTTTCAAAATTACTATGGCTATTTGTATAAACAGGTTCTCTAGATATTAGGATCAGATTTCCCTAGTGACATTCTGTGTCACTCTATAAATGTGGAGACTTCACCTGAAATTACCTTATTATCTGTAAAGTATTTTTTTAATTATTTTTTTAGCCTGGGAAATCAACTCTGTGAATCCACCACACATTTCCTTTTCTTTTTGCTTGGAATGGTTTAGTATTCTCTCCTCTCCCAAGCACTCTGTAGAGACGGCTTCTTAATATGAATCTTACATTGCCCTCAGGAACTCTTGGCTTTGCCGACCAATTCTACAGGAGAGGGAGAAGGAAATACTCATATTATTAGCTGACATCAGCAAGGTACAAGGTTAAAGGGCTGGATTTTTTTTTCTTCTTTTGCCTTCATCTTTAATTGTTCCAATAAGAGAGAAATAAATGATGCTTGCTTTCAGGTTGTCATACTTGAGTCCTTAAGGAAAGGGAACATTTTGAATTCTGTAGATTCCTATGTAAAGATGGGAGAAATTACAAATGTCATTGTTGGGGAGAATTTCTGTAATAAAAATGAATGTTTTGCCTAGAATGATGTTTGTTTCAGACAATACCGTTTTTGACAACTGATTCACCATTTAAACAGTGGCAGAATAATATATCTAAATTTGTAAGGCAAAGGGAAAAAAACACGATTTAAATATAAGGTGTTACAAGATGCAAAGGAAAGAGGAGGATTGGGTTTATCTGATTTGAAATAGTATTTTGCAGCTTGCTGTTTAGAAACAGTGGGTGTTCCTGAGAAATAGAAGGCTTTTGGAGGTAGAAGGATATGACCTTAGATTTGGGTGGATATTTGTGGTATGATAAAATCAAGGTTAATGTGGATTTTAAAATCATTTTGTTAGATGTGCCATATTGAGAATATGAAATAAATACTAATCAAGGTTATGCCCAAAAACACCTTTGTGGCTCTCAGCACAAGAAGCATTTTATGGATGAGAAAAAATAGACAAACACAAATGGTTAACATACTATGAGATACTAGAATTCTGTCAAAAGGAATACAAAATAAATCAAGAGAGCAACTGATGGGAGAGAGACATAATTGTCAATGGTTTTCCTATTTACAATTATCAGAAAGATTCAAAGTGGACAAAAGAATTAATGATATTGAATATTCTTAAGACTGACTTTGAAATGGAATTGTGTACAAAAGATGAACCTTTGATTGCTAAAATGTATAAACTTTTACTGAAATTTGAAATGGAAGGAAAACAAGTGAAAGAATGTATGATAAAGTGGGCTAAACATTTTGGCTATAATATACAGATGGAACAATGGGAAAATATGTCGTTGAAAGGATTGAAATTTACACTATGTTATAATCATAAAGAGAACTTTTATATAATAATGTACCGTTGATATATGACACCAGAAAAATTATCTGGAATGTATAAAGGTACTTCAAATTTATGTTGGAAATGTAAACAACAGTAAGTGTCATTTTACCATGCTTGGTAGATGGGCAAAAAAACTAGAAGATTTTGGGATCAAATGCATATACTGATTCAGAGGAATTTAAAGATTAATATACAACTGAAATCAGAACTTTTCCTCTTGGGACCGATGGATAAACAGTTGGAAAAAAGTCGTGAAACTTTGTTTTTATATATAATAACCGCAGCAAGATTACTGTATACACAAAGATGGAAAGATTTGGCAATACCTACAATGGACGCTGTCAGATTCAGCTGGCATGGTACGGCAAGGCGAACACCGCTGCTCAGCTTCACCTAGTCAATTTCACCGCCCCAGGCTCTAGCAGCGAAAAAGGGGAAGTTAGCAAATCGCGAACTGATTGCTGACAGGTGGTGGTAGGTAACTCCGGCCGAGAGCAGATACATTGTATCATCGCCGGCTTCCCTCGAGTGCTGCAGGCAAAGGGAAGCGCAGTGGCTCGGAAGCACAGAGATCAGCGCGCGATTGAGAACTCCCGGCTTTATGCGCAACAGGAAAACCCAACAAAGGCAACAACCGTACAACCAATAGACGGCAATCAAGAAGACAAAAGAACCGGAGTGAATCTGCCATTTGGGCGAGGGGGGATTTCTGCGGGTAATCGGTGACTAAGCAACGGGGTAAAGCGCGGGAACAGGGAAACTATAAAATACCATTGTAAGTTATGCCAAGCCAACCCTGGCTTTGTCTGTACCTACCTACGTTACACTCTAGTAAACTTTGCTGAACTTGCGTGTCACAAGAGTTTCTTTGGAGCTGAATGGGGTAAACCTTACAGAGGCATGGTTAGTGAAGATGATTGAACTTGCTGAGATGGCCAAACTGAACTGTTTGACTAGAGAAAAGACAATATCTACATTTATTGCTGACTAGAAACCCCTTATGGGCTTTTTGCATAAAACAGGGGAAAAAAAAGAATTTATAATCTATAGTTTTGATGATTAAATAGGATAGATTATAGAAAGAAGAGAGTCACAATGTAAGCTTAGAGAAAGAGGTAAATCTACAATTGTACAACTGCTGTAAAGAAGATCGGAAGCCACTTCTTTATATCTTTCTTTCTTTTCTATTTTTCTTCTACTTCTTTTCTTTTTTTCTTTTTGCACTTTAGTTTTCTCTTTTATTTCTTCCTTTTTCTTTTTTCCTTATTAGTTTATTTTAGTTTGTATTAATTTTTACTCTTGTTTTTAAACTTTCAATAAAATTATGCTAAAAAAAAAGAATTCTGTAGATTCCAAGCTTCTCAGTGTATGCTTTGCTGGTACATTGATGGAATAATGTATACATACCTTTTTTTGCTCTCTTTTTTGCCCAAATTCTGACACTAGATGTGGACATCTTAAAGGCTACAGGATTTTATCCTTTCTTTTTAAAATTCTCCTCGTAAGGTAATCAGAATCTACAGTTTTGGCAGCTTGTTATCTAAACATTTTTAGATGTTTTCAGTAAGCAAGCAAGTATTTGTAAGAAGCAGTTAAGCTTAACCCTTGAAATTATTTAGAATATGATGGTGGTGATGGTGATGATGATGGATAATAGATATTGCCTAAGAACAAATCCAATATTTCCTTTACCTAGCTCAGTATTGTTTATTTTGACTGGCCCTGGCTCTCCAGAGGTTTAAATTTTCCTGAGAAGAGGAAACTTTTCTCCCACCCAATTATTTTACTCCCACCTAGCGTAAAATAAAAAGGTTACACTTTTTAGAGTGCATTGATTCTACTGGACAGAAAATTCCTAGAATTAGGAATTCGTTCATAGAATGAATGCTATTGCATGCAATTCTGTTTGTTCTGTTTTAACAGATCATGTTTTTACAAAGAAAAATATGGAAGTAGTGGTGGGAAAAGGTGGGAGAATTACAAAATAGGACAGCATTGCCTCTGGATCTCAACAAAATAGGACAGGGTGATTCACAGTAAATGCTCTCTGAGAAACTCCTCATAATTTGGAAATCTGATAATCCCCTCTTTGTAACTTGGTGTGTGAACTGAGAAAAGTGTGAAAAAAAGAGAACAGACTAGAGAGACCTTGAGCTGAGCTTGACATGCCAGAGCATACTTAGAAAGGTGATATTAGACAACTCCTAATATCCAAAACTTCCCCTGGTTTAGAGCCACCGCCCTCCATTCCTTTTTCCTTTTTCCATTTCCTCTGTTTCATATGAATTTTAGGAACATTTTAGGCCAAGAGTGGATGAATTAAGGCAAGGGCAGATTGATTACTATGTCCACTGTGCCTTGTACTGAGTGGCAGGCATTTAAACCTCAAAGGCAATTTAAAAAGGAGGAAAGTTAGAGGTGTAAGAAAGTGAAAAACTGAGAATGTAAATCAGAAGCAACTCCTTTTGACAGAGCAGAATATTGAGATGGGGTGGAAAATGGGGAGAAGCCAGCAAATAGGAATCCAGGCTGCTTTCTCTGTGAGTTGAAACTGGGATCATTGTAGCATATGAGGGCATTTAAGCACACTAGAAATACTAGAAGTAGTAATAATAACATGAAAAGATGCTGTCATGTTTGAATTCTTCCAATCTTTCTCCAGCTTAAGGAAAAACATGCATGCACCTACATGTACACAAATAAATTTTCTTTAAAAAGTTTCCCAAATAAGTTATTTTTCCCTGCCTTGCAGGCAAAGAAGGCTAATGTCTCCCTGCTGAAAGCATTAACTGATTGCGTTGTTGCTTGAGCACAGCAGCTGTCCTTACACATTTAGACTCCCAGTGACAACAAAATTAAGGCAGCTTTCCCTCCCGTTAGGCAATAAAATTATTTTCTGAACTTCTCAGAGAACGAAGGACTCTTTAGAGTTTTGGGGAAGCATAGGTGCAGGACAGGACTGCAGAAAATTAACCCCAGAGCAGATATGGGAAAGGTCAGCTCTGTTGTTAGTTTTTATTTGTTTACAGATTTAGAAAAAGGCTGGAATACTAAGAACTCATTAGTGTATTCCTTGATTATGTTGTAATTATCTGATATGGACAGATATACAAATATATTCTGGGCCAAATGGGAATGGTGTATTTCTTTTTCCATGCTGCAAAAATATTGCTTATTTATTTATTTATTTATTTATTTATTTATTTATTAAGTCAAATACAGAAATGAAGGAATTACATAAAGAATAGCATAACCACAAATTCAGGACTCCCCCCTGACACCTCTCTTTTCAAGATGATTTCAAATCTTCACTCCATAAAATCCACATTATTGAGGCCAACTAAGGCCCACTTTTTTCTTTATTTTAATAAAAAAAAGTATATATATTTTTTCCAAACTAGATTAAAAGAAATATTGTGTCTGAGACCCTGCAGACCCTTGAAGACCTGGTTTTGCCGTCAAGCCTGGGGCCCTGGTAGTATGAGTTGAACCCGTTTCTTGGCTGTATTGATTTGGGATGAATGTCATGGGTTGTTGCTCAGCTGCTATTTTGTTATTTATATTTTTGTTTATTGCTTTTCATTGTTAATGGCCCAGAGTAATGAACTTGAGAAGGGAGGCTATATAAATTTAATGAATGAATGAATGAACGAATGAATGAATGAACGAATGAATGAATGAATGATGTTGTGGCACAACAAAGCTGGATCTTAAACATTTAGCAGTACAACACTGAGTACATCAAAAATTTGGGGTTTTCCATGCATATATTCTATATTTCAATTTTACAGGGTATCTAAATGAGAATAGGCTTTTAGTAATATGTCTTAAATGTATGGTAGTTTATAATCTTAGCAATTTGTACTCTGTTGACCATTGTTCTTCTTATTCATGCTTAGTTCAGAGATTAATAGTGATTTTCAGTATTTTAAAATAATATATTAAGTTACTCATAATTAACTAATATTACTTGGGAAAATTATAAACTCCATAAAATATATAAATCTCTTCTCTATTAACTTGTAGTTTATTCTTTTAACTCTTTTATTTGTTTTATTTAAGGATGCTTATATGTCTTCTTTAAAAATGTTGGAAGGGAGGGAGGGAAGGAGGGAAGCTACATAGATATGTCCCATTCATGAAGCCACCTGAAGTAAAAAATTTTTTTTCCCTTTTTCACTAAAACAAACAAAAATAAACTAACAGACAGACAAAAAACATTCTGCTGCTAACAAGAAAAGAACTAATGTTAAAAGTCAACCAACAATAATATTGACTCTTCCCCAAAATATATCTTCCATAGAATGTAGGGAGATTTATTTTCAGTTAGCCTTAAGGAGTAGTCTTAATGAAAAATGAGTGTTGCCTGCATAATATTTTGATGATCTTACTATAACATAGGATGCAACAATGTAATTCTGAAAAACTTTATTTGCAACCCTGTCTGCAGAAATATATTCTCCAAAGTACACTTTAACTTTTATTCTTTATTAAGCAGGTTTCCTGTCTAATTTCTCAGTTTGTGCTTGTACTGAAAGACAAACTTAAAGACAGAGCTTCTAAGTAGATAAAATAAGTTAAAAGACAATGTCTCTAAGCAAACAAAAAATTTCAAACATTATTTGAGTTATTTAATATATTTTACAAGTTGCATGAGTGCTCATCTTTAGAAAATGACATATAGTAAACATATTTGTACTTCTCTTGTCTATTTCTCTCAATGAGATGCTGTAAATTATAGAGTTTTTCAAAGTGTAATAGAGACATTTATTTTCTAAAACATTTTTTTTCTATTCTGCTGTATATGAAAGTGTGAATTAATAGCACTGATGCAGCAAATACAAAATTGGTTAGTAAAATGCACATAACATTAAAAATAACCAGAAGTTATTAGCCATACTAAAAGAATATTATACTAAAGAAATGCTATTTTTTTGTTAAAATGTATGGCTGTTTTCATGGAAGAAAAAACTTCTAGCATTTTAGTATTTGATTGGCAAAACTTGTATTATTTATCAGAATTGGATTTTTTTTAAAGGAACCACCTGTGTTTCTAAAACATTATTCAAACAAGAAGGTGTGGATGGCTACTGGTTTTTCATTTTGTGATAGAAGAAAAATTCATCTAATAATTTATTCATCCAGTGACAATCATAATTTTCTAACCATCACCAGAATAAGCTGGAATATGCAATATCTGGGGTACTTTTAAAAGAAATGTGTCACAATGATGCAAATGATTGAACCTTAATGTTCTTTCTCCCCTACCCCCCTTTCCACAAGCTCTTCAGTTCAGAGACTCCTAAGTGTTTTATTGACCCTACAAAATTCAAGAATTTTTTGCTTAGAACACTTGCCACTAGTTATTAACCTATTTTGAGGAGTCTAGTCATCGTGGCACTACAGGAACAAGCAAAGATTGCACCCCTGAAAAGATTTGCAGAGTTAACCAAAATGTAGCAGACTACAGCTAAAATGACTGTACAGCTGGAGCACCACCATTACAGTAAACTTTTGAATATGTGAGTCAATTACATTTTTAAAATGTAAGATGTAATAGTATGGACAGAACATAGTGAAAGAGACTGGCTGCAGGTTGGCAAAAGAGTGTGACAAGTCTGCATACTGTCCCCTTATTTATTCATCCTCTATGTTGAATATATATTAAGGGAAACTGGATTGGAAGAAGATGAGCATGGTCTTAAAATTAGAGGAAGACACATCAATGCACTATGTTGATGACCCTACCCTGATAGCCAAAAATGCAAAGGATCTATAAGCCCTAGTATTAAAAGTCAAACAGCACAGTGAAAAAATTGGACTAAAATTAAACATAAAGAAGACCAAACTAATGACAACAGGTAGAACAACCAACCTTAGAATTGATAATGAAGATACCAAAGTGGTGGATAGATTCTGCCTTTTAGGATCAGGAAGGAACAAGCAGTCAAGAAATACACCACAGACTGACACTCGGTAGAGCACCCATGAATGTCTTGGAAAATATATTCAAATGCTGCGATGTGTCTATACCTACAAAGATCAGAATCACGCAAGCCATGGTATTCCCTATGATACTCTATGGAAGTGAAAGTTGGATTTTGAAGAAACAGGATAGGAAGAATATTGACGCTTTTGAACTTTGGTGTTGAAGAAGACTCCCGAGAATACCATGGATGGCCCAAAAGACAAACTGATGGATCACTGAACAAATCAACCCAGAATTCTCACTCAAGGCACAAATAACCAGGCTCAAATTATCCTACTTCAGGCACATTATGCAAAGACCAAGCTCTCTGGAAAAGGCTCTAATGCTGGGTGACATTTTATCATGCTTGGTGGACTTCTGAAAAAGCTGGCAATTTCTGGGTTCAAATACAAATAAAGGTACAATGAATTTTAAAGATCAATGTTCAACTGAAACCAGATCTTTTCTTGCTGGAATTAATGGACAGCCAATTTGATAAAAGCCATGGAAGGTTATTTTTATAGATGATTATTGCTGTGAGACTATTATATGCACAAAGATGGAAAGGCTCTGAAATACTCACAATGGAGGAAAGATGACAGAACTAGCAGAGATGGCAAAATTAACTTGTTTGCTAGAGAAAGATCAACAACTACATTTATCAGTGACTGGAAACCCCTGATGGACTTTTTGCTGAAAAAAGAGAAAAATGAACTTGTGATTTCTGGATTTGAAGATGTACTCCCCATCAAGGAACAGGTTTATAGTCTGTGAGTCCCCTTGAATTAACCATTGACATTGGACAGCCACACCATATCAGTCACAAGGAATATTTCTGCTTTCCTACCTGAAGGAGAAAGAATTACCTTCAGCAATTCATGTGTTTGTTAACTCAAGGGTGAATTATCACATTTCACTTTTCATGGAGTAGCCCTTTAAGATGATTCAGAAAATGTAGCTGGCCCAAAATGTGGCAGCAGAGATGGTAGGTAGATTCCCTCTTGGAACCCAGTTTACCAGTGTGTGCTGAAACATCTTCACTGCATATTAGTTGTTTTCTGGGTCCAATTCAAAGTATTCCTAAAGGTGCTTAAAGTCTTACTTTAGGCCTAATCAAGTACAGAATCTGTATTCCTGTATAGTCTTCTGTGTACTCTGAAGTCATGAATGAGGCATCTTTGGCGCATCTCACTGTGCATGCATTTAACGTCAACACTACATTCAACCCCCCCCCCCCCCCCAAGGTGGGACCTAAACTGCCACTGTGATCTGAATCTGAAGGGTAAATGTTGAGATTAATGAACAAGATCAGGTAAATGCTACAGGCCTTTTAATTCTTTTGTTGTCATTTTAATAATTTTTCTTATGGATGTTGAATATTTAGTACAAAGCCATAAAGGGAGTGGGTAACATTTAAGTACTTAAATAAATAAAATAATTGGCTCCATAATGCCTCCAGGAAGCAAGATGCTGGACTAGGTAAGTCTGTGGTCTGAGGTCCTCTGATGTACAGTGTTCATCACCACTCTGATGCTTGGATTAAAATTTCAAGTGTTAACTCTACTGTGTATATATTCATTCATTCATTCATTCATTCATTCATTCATTCATTCATTCATTCATTCTATGCTACTTGGCCAATTTGGTTGGACCACTTCTGGCAGAAGAGATCCAGAACAACAGATTAAAGTGGCTTTCAGGCATTAAAGTAATTCCTCATTAGCATGTATTACAGAAGGAATCTTTTGTATACCTGAAAAATAAACATGTTCTGAGAAACCATGGTAAACAATATGGTAATAGGATTGTATCTCATTGGTACTGGCTGGTACTGGCTGGTATCTCAGTGACCAAATTGCCTTCATTCATTATGTTATTTGCTCCATTTGGCTTCCACCTGGGAAAGGAACACACACAGTATTGTAATATGTCCCTGGCAAGCATCTTTGTAGTACAGATCTAAGAGGCATCTGATCTACCATAAATAATACAGGAACTCTTATTAAAGACTAGACACATGTTGAAGATTTGATTTAAAACCGACAGGAAGACTTGGTCTGGGATATTTAAATGTTATTAAATGCCAGGCTATGTACCAGTATAGTTTGGAGAGCCTATGAATCAGTAAAAGTTGGCAGTTTTATTTGGTTTAAGGAATGAACTGATACAAGATGACCAAATCATGGTTAATGTCTTTAATTTAAAAGAAAACCATCTCTCTGTGTGTCTGTGGTTGTAAGCAATAGTCCATGTTTTTTTTTTTAATATTGTCTCTTTGAAGTTATATTAAAATGCTTTCTAAACAGTTATTAAAGTAGAGAATACATTGTCATTTTTTTTTTAAATCCTCAGGGTAACTGTAAAAATCACTTCTATATTTATAGAAGAAATATTCGAGTAGCTGGCTCTGTGTAGAGAGAGGAGAGATAATGCTTGAAAATGATTGGGAGTCCATACATATGAGTTTCATGCCAGAGATAAATTAGATAAATTATTATGTTGGGACTTAGCTAAAATGTCTGCTGCTATATACTATCTAATAATTCAACTCCATTTCTTTGATTTTCCTTCTCAGGGAGAGAGGGATAATGAATAATTGACTATATGCATTTGTCTCCTCAGCTTCTAAAATAAATATTTTTACTTACTTCTCTTCTTCCAGCTAAGCAAGAATATGCATTGCCTCCAAGAACACTTAGAATGTAAGGAGTTGATAGGGTTAATTATTTCTATTATGGTCCCATCAGGACTGTGTAACAATAATAGCATCATGAAAGTAGTGGAAAAGAAGTAAAAGGTTCAATCTCACAAGTCTTAGTTATCTCTAAGATAATTGGCCTGTACGTATAGTACATGTAATTGCTTTAGTTTGCTCTTATCATGGGAAGGGTTATATGTCTGTGTCAGAGCACATGCAGAAGATCTGAAATTCAGTTCCTAGCAACGACAGTTACTAAGGGGTGTTTGCTGGGCTTGGAAAGACCTTTTGTATGGGTCTATGAATTGATGCTGCCTACAAGAGGGCACACTACAGAGCTCGACTGACAGTTCAAGTGTCCCTATGGCTGAGGTTCCAAGGGCTTCTGGTTAGAGAAATGACTTGTGGCTAAATGCATTTTTGATGTAATCCAACTGACCCAAAGACAACCTATTCCATCTCTGAGGCTGAGCTGTGTGTTTATATGGGAATTAGACCCATCATCAAAATACATTTAAAAAATTACCATATCTCCAAATAACCCCACAAGTGAACTGAAACAAGGGCTAAATATACGGAAGGAAGGAAGGAAGGAAGGAAGGAAGGAAGGAAGGAAGGAAGGAAGGAAGGAAGGAAGGAAGGAAGGAAGGAAGGAAGGAAGAGTTTAGGTCATAAGATAACATGTAACTTGTAGATTTCACAGAATCAGAGAATAAAAAAAGTCTGAAGGGATCTTGGAGATCATCTCTACCCTACCTGGTGGAAGAATCCACTATAAGAACTGGCAAGTTGTCATCCTGTAAGTCGGGCAACCTCAAGAAACAAGAATCACATGGCTTTCTGGAAAGTATCTTTATTGCTAGTATGTGAGAGAAACTTGAGAGCCTATCAAGGTAGTTCTCCTGCACAATTTATACTTTGTATAATTAAGGCAGAGTTACCCTGAGTCACTTCCTCATTCTTCCCTCCTCCCTTAACAAAATCTCTTCTGCAATGGCCCTGCTTCCTCCCTTAACTGTCTTGCTACCTGTTCAGGGTTTCCAAGGTCTGGTAAGCATTCTATCACAGCTAACCACTGTTTAAATGTCTGTTGCAAAGGAAAGTCCACCATCTCCTGAAACAATCTGTCCCAATGTTGAATGCCTCTTACCATTAGGAATTTTCCTTTTTTCGGTCTATATTCCTCACATTAAGCTATATAGAAATCTTGTACACTGCAAATTCTACAGGATGCACAAAAATTAACATTTTTGGATCTTGTCTGGCTATGGAAAGTTACAATTGATCTGAAACAATGACACATGAGGTGTGTACTTGTAGTAATGCATGAACATTCTTGCACTGGAGGACAAAAGAATATGCTCAAGTGACCTTCAAACTTTATAATTATGCTGGCCTAAGCTATTTTAAACTCTTGCAGGTCCCAAATATGACATATACTTCTTTTTTCTTTATTCTCAGAATAGTCCTTTGGTTGCTGATTCAACTAGTGTATATGGAAATAGGATTCATTAAGGTAGACATTTGGCTGGAAGGGATCATCTTGTTAGCCATAGAAGAGCAACTGTTATTCCCCTGTACCTCTCTTGACCTTGAGCTATTGGTATGAAGTCCCGATGTCCTCCTTTTCTCAGTTAAAAAAAAGATGCAGGTAAAACTGATATACAACTGGATGTTGAAACTTAGTAATATTCTTCTCAATTTTTTTTCCTACATGCTGAGCAAATGTGAAAAGTTGCTAACTTGAATGAAATATCTATTAACTAGGGTTGTTTTCCTTGTTTTAAGATACAAGCAATCCACTGAACTGATCCAATGAAATAAAATGGATATTTTATTTTATAAATATCTGCTTCCTAACTAGCTTCCATGTTATTCAATGCTCTTCAGGCAAAAAATTATTGCTTCAGAAAAAGAGTGGTTCAGAGAATTTCATTGACTATTTATAAAATGTGATGAACACCAGCCATTAATTTTGTTCTTGGCAGTCCTGTGTCCACCATAAGATAGGGTGGGGAGGAAAATACTAGGGACTAAACAGAGTGATTCAGTTTTGCTTTTATTCTTCCAAGAACACTATGTGAAGATTCTGGAGACTACAATATATAGCTGGGCTTCAGGTAGAGGGTTAAGTCATACAATATTTAGGATTGCCTTTGCTGCTTCCTTCTGAGTGTTTTCCTCTTGCAATCTGTGGTCAAAAGCTAGAACACAAAACAATAACATTTCTTCACTCTGTAGACTGGTCTGATTCAGGTCATTTTTGTCAATAAAGAAAGGAGTCAATCACTCTTGAAGGCCGTTTCTTTTTACATATCACTGAAGCAGGCTGGCAGTCATAGAGTAGCTGAGGTACCTCATTTAATCAACAGGCTCTACAACGTTGATTTCGCTTAAGAAATTGTGAAGGATAAGAATGTGCCATTAGATAATCCAGTGTTCTTTGGTTTCATATTTATTGAGGGAAGCACAATAATTGTGAAGCTTGAAATACCAGGAGAATGCATCCTGGATGTAGCCTAGCAGAGACATTAAACATTCAAATCTTGTGTTGTAAACAACTGACTTTTACTAGAGTAGGGATGGGTTATATTACTAACTAGAGGGATTTGTTATGAAGGAATCTTTCTTTAAGGATGAGACCTGATCATGAAATCTATTATTTCAGTCAAATGGGAGGAGGGGAGGAGGGCAAAAGTGGGTTAGCAGTTTTCTATTCAGAGAAACACTCTCTTCACAATTCCTTACAACTCAGGATGTAATTCTGCCCTAACAAACAGGTTAGAAGAATTAGCACAAATTAGAACTACTTAGGTATATGGGACTGGTTCTTTCATTGCTGCAACAATATAGTCAGCCTGGCAGAAAAGGATTTGTTTTGGAACAGACCCCCTTGGAGCCCTGACACAAATAATGCACAAACATTACATCATTTCTCCTTGGGCCCAAAATGCAGAAAATGACTCACTTGCGAAATTACATGTGGGGATGAGTTATGAGAATATTGATATATGAAATTATAAGCAGAGTAATATTCCATGGACAAAAATAAGCCTTCTATTACAAAGATCTTCTTGTAATTACTGAAGCGTTCTCTTGGTCTTCCCTTTCCATAGGCCTACACGATCCAGATTGCAAAAATTCAGGTAACCATTAGAGGGCAGGAAATGTACAGAAAATTCTTAGCTCCCATCTACCTGTTGTTTGGAGTTCTGCAACCTAAATATGGTGGTTTTACTGTCCCTAAACATTTTCTTCCACATCACACAGTATGTACAACATCGATTGTTTAAAAAAACTCTACTCCTAGATGCCCTCCAGATGTGTTTTAATGGCAATCTCCATCAGTCCTAGTTAGCAATTCTGGGACCTGTAGTCAGTAGGTCACTGGAGGGGAGAAAGCTATTCTGAGAAGGCTAGTAGTGTGTTTTGTGTGTGTATTTTCTTCAGTACACCCCAGTATACACACAAAGGGAGCTGTCTTTTATCTTTTTCCTTCATAATGATAATGCAACATAATTATGCAGGTTCTTCCCAGAGCATGTTGAGCCCACTTACATTATGTAAAGGAGCTAGACTGCTAGTTAGAAATCAGATGAGTCAGTGTAACACTTTAAAAGTGTGGAGAAATTAGGGAAGTCAAAATTAAGAGACAACTGGACTAAATCATAACACTTTTCCAAATACTATTACCTGTCAAGATCTAACCTGACTGATATTTGGAAGGGATTTTGGAGCCAGTATCCCCTAGCTCCATAAAAAAGAAACACGTGGAAAAGGGTTTCAAAAATTCATAATAATTCCAATCTGTCCATTTTCTGTTTTGCAATTCTCAACCCATATTCCAGTCTTTAAAAATCTTTGCAAGATTGCCTTCCCATCTTGCATGCATCTCAATAGCATCCAGTGTTTCATTAACTCTTGCAAAAGTTCATTAGCATCAGCATAACTAAAAATCCATGGCAAGATCATTCTGGATTGATTAGATTCATGTCAACTTTACTGATGAGAGCTCAGAACCAAAGAAAACTAGCTTGTTGAATACTGATCTCCAGAGGGAATGTGATATGTGGTGAACTGGCATTTCTTCATTCGGAAGTGACATTGACATGGATTTTAAAGTATGATAAAAAGTAACACCAGAAATGCCCCAAGCATCTTCTGGAAGTCATGTGAGACTTCTTCCACCATTTCCCAAGGGAGGTGAAACTTAGAGAGTAGAGTCAATCCAGATAGTGAGTTGTTCAATTCTAGTAATGATGAAACTAAAATGGGGCTACTGAACAATGATGAGAAGAGTTTGACCAAGAAATCCTAACAACAAGAAAATATATTGCATAGGGGGATCTGCACAGGCGAAATACCCAAACAACTCAATAATGTCTATGAATGTTTAATGCATGCAGAATATTAAGTATCTGCTTCAGGTGAAAGAATTGAATTGAATACTGAAAAAAGTCATGGCTTGCTAGCTGCCAAAAGGAAGCTCTAGAAATTGTCATAGTGTAACATTTTGCTGCAGTTCACTCCTCTGCCACAGCACTCCTTCCATCAGGGCTGTCAGCAGGGTGTGGTTTATGGTGCCGCACGTAAATATGTGTGGAACTTTGATTGCATTGTCAGAGCTGCCATCTTGACATTTTAACCAGATCCTGCAGATGTCCCTCCCTTCTGTAAGGTATGAAGCACCTGGCTTTTCCTTGAAACACTGAGGCAAGGCAGTTAGGTGAGCTCTGTGGGTTAGCTGTTTGTCTATGATGGAAGGGATTTATTTGGATCCTTGTCACATTGTGTACTGATTGTTACTGCAGTTGTTTTTAATTAGTTTGCATTGTTGTTTCTGTTTTATTACCATTAGCCACCTACAGTCACAGCAGCAAAGTGGGCACATGTAAATATAAATCTTTTAAATAAATAAACACATCATTCTTTTCACGTTCCAGTAATTTTATTTTAGTCTCTTCCCTAAAGGATCATTTCCTTCAGTCCTGTGAGATAGTTGAACTTCAGATTAAAAAGCAAAAAAATAATTCAATGATACTTTAATCTTTGGGGCTTCAATGCACCTAGAAATCCATACAATGGTTTTAAGAAAGAGAAGCCCTTTATGTGCATCCAAAGCGATAATATACAATTCTGCAGCTTTCTTGCTATCAACAGGTACTGTTGGTAAGAAGATAAATCAGTGTTTATAAAGTAGCTTGCTTCAATAGTTGCAGGGGCTGAAGTAATAAGAAAATTGCAGTCAGTGATTCTTTCATACATAAGAAACCATCATTTTTGGACAGTAACTGATATAAGTGTAATTTTATGCTTTCACTTGTTGGAGTCTTTTAATAGTGTATCTGTGCTACATCATGCCTTTTATAATCTGCTGTAAGCTGCTCAAGATTCAGCAGTATACAAGTATAACAAATAAATGCAGAAATAAATAAAATAAATAAGAACATTGTCAGACTCTTTGGCAGCTATCTATCTAAAGTGAAAGTGAGCCTTTTCCAAGCAAAATTATCACAGCGTGCTCTTTAACAAGATTTATTGAGATGGATCTGGTAGTGTTAAAAGAGTTCCAGCAACTGAGTTATTAACATTTTGATTATGATTGTGATGATGTGTCAACTCTTAGTGTCAAGTCAGTGTCAACTCTTAGTGATTTTCTTCAGGATGACCTGTTCCCAGGGTGGTCCTTCAAGTCTTCCAACACTGAATCCATCACTACTGTAATTGAGTCCATCCACCTTGCTGCTGGTTGTTCTCTGCCCAGCATTAGGACCTTCTCCAGAGAGCTACGTCTCTGCATAATGTGTCTAAGGTATAATTTGAACCTGGTCAACTGTGCCTTGAGTAAGAACTCTGAGTTGATTTGTTTGATGAACAAATTTCTTTGTTTTCTTGGCTCTCTATGGTATTCTCAGGAGTTTTCTCCAACATCAAAGTTCAAAAGCATCAATACACTTTCTATACTGCTTTTTCAAAGTCCAACTTTCCCATATCACAGGGAATACCATAGCTTGCACTATTCTGATCTTTGTAGGTATGAAAAAGTCATTGCACCTGAATATATTTTCCAAGGCTCTCATGGCTATTATATAAAATGCTAGTCTGTGGCATACTTTTTGACAACTGGTTCTTTTGCTGTTGATAGTTGATCTAAATGGCAGAAGCTATCTACCACTTCAATATCTTCATTGTCAGTTCCAAGGTTAGTTGCTGTATCAATTGTCATTAGCTTACTCTTCTTTATATTTCTTAGTCTTTCTCTCTTCATTTTGCTCTTTGACTTTTATTAGTAGACCTTGCAGATCCTTCACATTTTCAGCTATCAGAGTAGTGTCATCAGCATAGTGCAGGTTGTTGAAATTTCTTCCTTCAGTTTTAAAATCACACTCATCTTCCAATCTAGCTTCCCTCAATATATATTTAGCATATAAGTGGAATAAATAAAGAGAATATACAGACTCTTGCCCCTTTGCCAATCTGGAACCAGTCTTTCTCACCATATTCATTTGAAACTTTGGCTTCCTGATCAGTGTAAAAGTTTTATATGAGGAAAATGAGATGTTCTGGGACTTCCATTTTTCCATTCAACAGGCTGACAGAATTAATACCACTGAAGGCCTTTCTATAATCACTGAAGCACATCATGACTTCTTTTTGGTATTCTTTGCCTTTCTCAATTTTCCAGCATGCGTCAGCAATAACTTCTCCTGTTTCTCAGACTTTTCTAAAGCCAGCTTGAACATCTGGCATCTCCCTTTCCATGTAGGGCATTAATCTGCGTTGAATTACCCTAAGCATTATTTTGTTAGTGTGTGAAACTAAGGATATGGTATTACAGTTTGTACACTTTGTTAAGTCTCCTTTCTTTGGTATTGGTATATAGATTGACCTCTTCCAATTTGTTGGCCATTGTGCATTCTCACAATTTGCTGTCATAACTCCGTTTGCTTGCCATATTTCTATACATATCCCATGAATTCCTGTAGCCTTCTAACTTGGTAATGATTGGAATGCTGACCTAACTTCATCTTTTAGTACTAGAAGTTCTTATAAGTAGGGAATACCTTCTAAAGTATCTTGGATGTTGACATTTCTACTGCACAGAAATTCAGTATAGTCCTTCCATCTTTGATCTTTGAATTGGTTATTGTCAGTCCATTGGCATCCTTTAGCATTTCATTAAAGGTTGGAACCCCCTTCTGAATTCAAGGATATTTTGGAAGACTTTTTTGTTGCTCTGTGTCTATTTCGATTTCCAATGTGCCTACAGACATCTTCATAATACCACTTCTTATCTCTTCTAAAAGGTCCCTGAAATTCTTCCTGAGATCTTTGTTTTTCTTGGGCTTTTCTTATGTGTTTGTTCTGACATACAGTTTGCTTTCTTCTGTTTCTTGATATTTAGAAGTCACTTTTCACATTAATCCTTAACAATTTATTTAAATTCATTCCAGAGTTCCTCTGGTTCCCTATTAATGAAGTTCAGGACTTCAAAGGATTCCTGACGTTCTCCTTGAAAATAATATATCCTTAAGATTATATTCTGGAAACTGGTTGTCTTTCTTCTGCTGCTTTAGCTTAACTTGGAACTTGTGCATGAACAGTTCATGATCTGTTCCATAATAAACTCTATGCCATGTCTTTGTTGCTATCATTGACTTCTTTCACCTCTTTCTGTCAACAATATAGTGAATTTGGTTTTTGTGTAATCCATCTGGTGATGTCCATGTATATAGACATTGCTTTGGTTTGAAGACTGTGTTAGCAATGAAGAAATAATTGGATTGGCAGAAACGGAAGAGTTATCCTGCTTCATTTTAGTTTCCTAAGCCATATAGTCCAATTACCTTTTCCTCCTTAGAATTTCCAACATTTGCATTCCAATCTCCAGCCACAAGCAACACATCTTGCTGTCATGTTCTGTTGATTTCAGATTGAACTTGATCATAAAACCCATCAACCCTCTCTTCCTCTGCATCAGTGGTTGGAGCATAAACTTAAACAAGCATGTTAAAGGGTCATCCACAAAGTCTAATTGATATTATCTGGTCATTGGTTAAATTATACCCTAGTCCTGTTCTTGCTATATCATTTCTAACTATGAAAGCAACACTGCTCCTTCTTTGTTTTTCATGTCTTGTGTAGTGAACAGCATGATCTTCTGACTGAAAGTATCCAATTCCAACTCATCTCAATTTGCTGACACCTAAGATGTCTATGAATAGTCAAGTCATTGCAGCTTTCACTGTGTTGAGCTTCCCTATGTTCAGGCTTCTTACGTTCCCTGTTCCCACTCTAATTCTATCCTGGCAGCTTCAGCTTTTCTTTTCTTACATGGAAATAGTGTCAGCAATTAGATGTCCTGAAGGCTTTAATCTAGCCATGTCATAAACACCATTAGTACACCAAAAGTTTGTCAGCTGTTCCTCAGTAGCATGTTGAGGGGTCCATCATCTGTCACTTTATCTTCAATAATTTTATATTTTCTCTCTATGTGGTTTGCTTGGTAAAAATACAGAAATGGTTTCCTATTGCCTTCTCATGCGCAGTATGAATTGATGCCTTTGCCATTGTCACTAAAGTGATCATCTGCCTCCAGCATCTTCCTATATTGCTGCTGCCCAATGCAGGTGCCTGTTTGCTTAAATTGGGTAGTGGGATGACCTTCATACCTTGGATGACCCTGCTGGGAATACATATTCCAGGCATATACTCCTGAAGTTCTTCTCTCATCCCTGCAAGGAACAACCCCCTCCCTGCACAATGAGGCAGCAAAGCAGGACATGGGGGGCGGAATTTTCAAATTAGAACCAATTTTTATTTATGTCCATTCAGGCAAAAGTTTTCTAATTCTACGGCTATCAGGTTTCTGAGAAAATGGCAAAGAGGCAGGCCTTTGCACTGATAATGGGGACATTTGCAGCTGATTATTGACATAACCGTCTCTTAACTCTCTAATCAGTCTGAGAACCTAACTTTTACAAATACAATGATCAAGAATCTTCTGAAGTATGTCAGTAGGATCAGGAATTAGATATAAATTCCAAAGGGAATAATAATAATAATAATAATAATAATAATAATAATAATACCACCAACACCAGCACCAACACCAACACCAACACCACCTCTTTGATGTGGTGGTGGGGCTTGCATGCTCCAAGGAGGATGAGAGCTATGCCAGAGGTTCAACCATACTGGACAGGTCTCATCAGAGGAGCCAGACAAAGAGTGTCTCTCCCATAAACAATATGAGGAGATATAATTTACAGAAACCTATACTGCATCGGTCACTGCCTGGGTCAACAAGGACCACGCTAAGTATTCTAGTTCCTGGTCATCTGGTGACAAGTGGGCTTCAGGACTCAGGATTGTTGACTGAGCAACCAGGGCTAGCAGCTGCAGGACTACTGGAAAAAAAGTTGTTTACCTGTCACATGTCAGATTCAGTCGGCACAGCACAGCATGGCGAAGCGCTGCTCAGCCGTGCCTAGTCAATTTCACTGCCTGGGTGCTAGCCGAGGAAAAGGGGAAGTGAAAACTGCGAACTGATTACAGCAGGTGGTGACACTTAACTCAAACCACAAGTAGATACTTTGTATCAGTGCCGGCAAAGGGGAGCGCAGCGGATCAGAAGGGAAGCAATCAGCGCGTGATTGAGAACTCCCGGCTTTACGCGCAACAGGAAAACCCAACAAAGACAACAACCGCACAACCCATAGACGACAATCAAGAAGACAAAAGAACTGGACTGAATCTGCCATTTGGGCGAGGGGGGATTACTGCGGGTACTCTGTAACCAAGCAACGGGCAAAAGCGTGGGGATGGGGAAACTATAAAATACAATTGTAAGTTATGCCAAGCCAACCCTGGCTTTGTCTGTATTTACTTACATTATGGTTGAGTAAACTTTTTTGCTGAACACACGTGTCACAAGAGTTTCTGTGAGATGAACAGGGTAAACCTTACATACACAAATATATGAAGACTGAAAACAAATAAATAATGATCTGCTATTACAAATCAAGTCCAAAAAAGAGGATATCTGAAAAGAACGCACCACTTCTGGAAAGAACAACATCCAGAATCAGACATAACAGAACAGGGGCTAGCAGATCAGTCAATTTATAATATGAAATAAAATATTCACAGAAGTAGAACTGGAAGAACTGCAAAGGTCTACGCAGGGCAAAGAAATTGAAGCCTTGCCAGAAGTAGCTCAGACTATAGAGGCAAACCAGGGGGAGTCGGCACTAGAGGAAGCCAGAATAGCTATTGAAAATTGTTTTCATTCCCAAACCAGGCACCCTCTCCTCTGCCTTCTCCTCAGAAAGAACAAAGCCCTCTAACTACAAAACAAGAGGAACTGAAACAAAGAATAACTGAGCATCTAGAACAGCACAAAAACAACAGGATAAAGTTGCCTGCATTGAAGATTGTTACAAAGAAATATCTAGCACAAGTATTAAAAGATGCCAATACTGTAATATCAAATATAAGGACCATCTCATTGCAAGGAAAAGACCAACTAATGTACAGCACAGCTGCAGTTATAAGCGAATACCTTGGATGAAAAATCAACAAGCAAGAAAAAAAGCCAAAGAGTGCACCACCAAAATGGAAGATCAGGTTGGAAAATAAGATAAGCATGCTAAGATCAGATGCAAGCAAGCTAGAACAGATGAAAGAAAAGAAGCTGAAGAACAAAAAGACCAAAGAATACCTGATCAACAAGTATTATCTAGAAACAAGGAAGATCAAGGAAGCACTGGAAATAATAAAGCAGCAAATAACAGCCAGAGCCAAGAAGATCAGCTGATATGAAGCTCAAATTGCGCACTATAGACAGACTCTCCAATTTCAGTCGAATCAGAAATGTTTCAATGGAGAGACTGCAATGAACCAGTCAACACCTGTCAAAGAAGAAACTGTGCAGTTCTGGGCACAGCTATGAGACAACCCAAAGAAGTACAATAAGAATGCAGCCTGGATAAAGGAGCTAGATAAGAATACAAAAGAAGCTGAAATGAAAGAACTTGTAATAACAGCAGAAATGGTGGAGAAAAGGGCAAGGAAGGTCAAGAATTGGTTAGCACCAGGTGAAGATGAACTGCATGTTTTTTTGGTTGAAACATCTGACTGGTCTAATCCACTCATTGCCAAACAGCTTAACAATAGTCAATTGCAAAAGGCAGCTTTACTTGAAACATCTTACTTGCGACAATACCTTTAACACCACCAAACAATATCTGCCTATTCCTGGTCCTTCGGAAAGACTAATAAGTGGATAAAATGCCAAATACAGTCTAAACAATTGGCTGACTGTGTGAGCAACAATAATTTATTAAACTTTTATGCCACCTGACTCTCAATGACTCCAGGTGGCTCACAACTATCAAACAAAGAAATTATAAATCTATAAAACATAAAAGATAAAGATAAAAGATGGCAAGTGAATGAAGTGAGAGGTCTTGCTGTCCCTCACCAAAGGCCGTGGTGAAGAGTATGGTTATACAATTTTCTATGTAGATCAAAGATCACATTCTCCTATATGTATTAACTGAATAATGAATTCATGCCTGCAGACCTTGTTTCAAGTATTCTTGTCATGTGAAACGAAGTTTTCTTAGCAATGGCATCTTGGCTATGAGTCTATTCTGGCAACCTCATTTTTTTTGGCTCTAAGCTTTATTCACTCAGGTTTTTTGGAAGGTATCCAAACATATCTTGTTGTTGTTGTTTAGTCGTTAAGTCGTGTCCGACTCTTCGTGACCCCATGAACCATATTGCGCCAGGCCTTCCTGTCCTTCACTGCCTCCCTGAGTTTGCTCAGTTTCATGCTCATTGCTTCAGTGATGCTATCTAACCATCTCATCCTCTGCCGTCCTCTTCTCCTTTTGCCTTCAGTCTTTCCCAGCATCAGGGTCTTCTCCAAAGAGATCTCTCTTCGGATTAGGTGACCAAAGTATCTGAGCTTGAGCTTCATTATCGATCCTTCCAATGAGCAATCAGGGTTGATTTCCTTTAAGATTGACTGGTTTGACCTCCTAGCACTCCAGGGGACTCTCAAGAGTCTTCTCCAGCACCACAGTTCAAAGGCATCAATTCTTCGGCGCTCAGCCTTCTTTATGGTCCAGCTCTCACAGCCATACATTACTACGGGAAAAACCATAGCTTTGACTATGCGGATCTTTGTCGGCAAGGTGGCATCTCTGCTTTTTAATATGCTATCTAGGCTTGCCATAGCTTTCCTCCCAAGGAGCAAGCGTCTTTTAATTTCATGGCTGCAGTCTCCGTCTGCGGTGATCTTGGAGCCCAAATAAATGAAGTCTGTTACTGCTTCCATTTCTACCCCTTCTATTTGCCAGGAATTGATGGGTCCAGATGCCATGATCTTAGTTTTTTTTAATGTTAAGTTTCAAGCCAGCTTTTGCACTCTCCTCTTTCACCCTCATCAAGAGGCTCTTTAGTTCTTCTTCACTTTCTGCCATGAGGGTGGTATCGTCCGCATATCTGAGGTTGTTGATGATTCTCCCTGCAATCTTAATTCCGGCTTGTGATTCTTCCAGCCTGGCATTTCTCATGATGTACTCTGCATATAGGTTAAATAAGCAGGGTGACAGTATACAGCCTTGTCGTACACCTTTCCCTATTTTGAACCAATCGGTTGTTCCATGACCGGTTCTAACTGTTGCTTCTTGGCCCACATTCAGATTTCTCAGGAGACAGGTAAGGTGGTCTGGTACTCCCATCTCTTTAAGAACTTGCCACATTTTGTTGTGATCCACACAATCAAAGGCTTTTGCATAGTCAATGAAGCAGAAGTAGATATTTTTCTGGAACTCTCGTGCTTTCTCTATGATCCAGCGAATGTTGGCGATTTGATCTCTAGTTCCTCTGCCTCTTCGAAACCCAGCTTGTACATCCAGTAGTTCTCGGTTCATGTATTGCTGAAGCCTAGCTTGTAGGATTTTGAGCATAACCTTGCTAGCATGTGAAATGAGTGCAATTGTGCGATAGTTTGAGCAGTCTTTGGCATTGCCCTTCTTTGGAATTGGAACATAAACTGACCTTTTCCAATCCCATGGCCACTGTTGCGTTTTCCAAACTTGCTGGCATATTGAGTGCAGCACTTTAACACCATCATCTTTTAGTATTTTAAATAACTCAGCTGGAATACTGTCATCTCCACTAGCTTTGTTGTTAGCAATGCTTCCTAAGGCCCACTTGACTTCACTCTCTAAGATGTCTGGCTCAAGGTCAGTGATCACACCAGCGTGGACATCAGGGACATTAAGATCTGTCTTGTATAGTTCTTCTGTGTATTCTTGCCACCTCTTCTTAATCTCTTCTGCTTCTGTTAGGTCCCTGCCTTTTTTGTCCTTTATCATGCCCATCTTTGCACTAAACGTTCCTTTCATATCTCCAATTTTCTTGAAGAGGTCTCTAGTCTTCCCCATTCTATTGTTTTCCTCGATTTCTTTGCATTGTTCATTTAAGAAGGCCTTCTTATCTCTCCTTGCTATTCTCTGGAAATCTGCATTCAGTTGCTTATATCTTTCCCTTTCACCCTTGCTTTTCTCATTCCTTCTTTCCACAGCTATTTGTAAAGCCTCATCAGACAGCCATTTTGCTTTCTTGCATTTCTTTTTCTTTGGGATGGTTTTAGTTGCTGCCTCCTATACAATGTTACGGACCTCCATTCATAGTTCTTCAGGCACTCTGTCTACCAAATCTAATCCTCTAAATCTATTCATCACCTTCACTGTGTACTCACAAGGAATATGATCTAAGTCATACCTGAGTAGTCTAGTGGTTTTCCCTACATTCTTCAATTTAAGCCTAAATTTTGCAGTAAGAAGCTCATGATCTGAGCCACAGTCAGCTCCTGGTCTTGTTTTTGCTTTCTGTATAGAGCTTCTCCATCTTTGGCTGCAAAGTATATAATCAATCTGGTTTCGGTATTGACCATCTGGTGATGTCCATGTGTAGAGTCGTCTCTTGTGTTGTTGGAAAAGAGTGTTTGCTATGACTAGCTTGTTCTCTTGACAGAACTCTATTAGCCTTTGCCCTGCTTCATTTTGTACTCCAAGTGTGAGATTTGCCCCGTTCGACAGAGAAACTCTCGTGACACGTGTGGTTCACAAAGAAGGTTTACTCATGCGTAACGTAGTAGTCACAAGCAAAGCCAGGACTGGCTTGGTACAATTGCATCACTTGTTATATTCCCCCCTTCCCGCGCTTTTTCCCGCCTCGTGATCGCGTTGCGGCTGTGGGCAATTAGGCCCCCCAATGTCCCCCCTGATCGTTCATGATGGCAGGGTCGGTCAGAGTCCATTGTCCTTGATTGCCAGTCCCCCTCCGGCTGGGTTGGCCCCTCCCTGCTACGTGCAGACCCGCGGGTTCTGTGCTGCGTTGCGATCTTGTTTCGCTGCCCTGCGGCCCCGTTCCTTGCTTGCTCGCGCCGTTATCAGTTCGTAATTAAAAGCTTCCGCTGCGGTTTTCCTGTTTAGCTGGCCGCAGGTGGCTCGTTAATTAGCGGCGCTTTCGGTTCCTCTTTTCCCCGCTAGCTACCGCCGGTGGATTCCGCGTGGTCTGGTTGCGAGCTTCCCTGCAGCCCCGTGCTTCCCTGAAACCTCGTGCTGACCGAACCTGACATGCCGCCCCCCTGACGACAACTCCCCCCCTCGGTCCTATTTCGGCTTCCCGGGGTATTTACTGTAAAAGTCCCGCACTAGGTCCGGCGCCCTTATGTGGGCTTTACTCACCCATTCGCTGTGGGACTTGGGGAAATGTTTCCATTGCACTAGGAGCTGGGTCTGCCCCTTGTGCCTCCGGGCGTCCAGTATCCGGTTGATTTCGAAATGCTGCTCCCCCCCGACCATGATGGGTGGTGGTACTCCCTCCGCCTTGTGCCAGGCGTTCCCCGGCTGGTGCAACTTTAGCAGGCTGCAATGGAACACCGGGTGGATCTTCCCGAGGCTTTTCGGGAGCGTCAGCCTGACGGTCACCGGATTGATGATCTCCGAAATGGGGAACGGCCCCACAAACCTCGGGCTGAGTTTTTTCGATGCCTGGTGCGTCTTTAGGTTTTTGGTTGACAGATACACCTGGTCCCCCACTTTCCACTTTTCCTCGGGGAGCCTCTTGCGGTCCGCGTGCTTCTTGTAGTCGGCTTTGGCTCTTTGCAATGCCGCGTGCGCCGCTCGCCGGGTCTCGTCGATTTGGGCGAACCAGGCGTCCAGGGAGTTGATCTGGGATTCCGGCTGAGGCAGCTCCGGCATGGGGACGAATTCTCTCCCGGTGGCTACTTTGAACGGAGAGAACCCGGTGCTCTTGTGGACGGCGTTGTTGTATGCCACCTCCGCGAATGGTAGTAGCTCCGCCCAATCGTCCTGTTGGTGCCCCACGTAGCAGCGCAGGTACTGTTCGAGCCCCCCGTTCAGGCGTTCCGTGGCTCCGTCCGTCTGCGGGTGCGCCGCGGAGGATAGGGCTTGTTTCGTCCCCACCCGCTTCAGGAACTCCCGCCAGAACCGCGCGATGAAGTTGCCGCCCCGATCGCTGACGATACGTCGAGGTGCGCCGTGGAGTCGGTAGACATGTTGCACGAACAGTTTCGCCAGCCCCTCGGCCGTGGGGACTCGCCGGCACGCTACAAAGTGCGCTTGTTTGGAGAATAAGTCCGTGACCACCCAAATGGCGGTCTTCCCCTTACTCTCCGGGAGCTCCACTATGAAGTCCATGGCGACCTCTTGCCAAGGGCCGTCGGGTTCCGCTACCGGCTGGAGTAGGCCTCTAGGTTTGCCTTTGGCTCCTTTCGCCGTTGCGCACACCGGGCAACCCCTGAGTACGCCTCCACGTCCTTCCGGAGCGTGGGCCACCAAAACTGCCGCCGGATTAAGTGGAGTGTCTTTACGAAGCCGTAATGCCCCGCGCTCCGGCTGTCGTGGGCTCTCTCCATGACCTCCCGTCGGCAACCCTCGGGCACGTACAGCTTTCCTTCGTGCCACCACAATCCCTCTTGGCCGGTTAGCGCCTCTCGGTTCTGCTTGAGCCAACCGTCCCGCTCCGCTGCCTCCGCGAACCCTTGCCTTACTTCAGACGCCGCGTCCCGTCGCTCCCCCTTGGTCTGGCTTCGGGTCACCGCCTTTGCAGCCAGCCTGCTGGCGGGGATGACGGAGTCCACGATCTCCTCCCGTAGGCTGGCGTGTTGGGGCATGCGAGACAGTCCATCCGCTAAGAAGTTGCGCTTCCCGGGGATGTGTTTCAGTGTGAACCTGAACCTCCCGAAGTATTGGGACCACCGTGCCTGTTTGGGGGATAGCTTACGCGGGGTCTTCAGGGCCTCGAGGTTCTTATGGTCCGTCCACACCTCGAACGGTTCAGTTGCCCCCTCCAGTAGATGCCTCCACGTGGCCAGCGCCCACTTGACCGCGTACGCCTCTTTCTCCCACACCATCCACCTCCTCTCCGTCTCGGTGAATTTGCGGGAGGCGTAGGCGCACGGGTGGATGGCCCCTCCGGGCTGGGTTGGAGCAGGACTGCTCCCGTTGCCACGTCTGATGCATCCACTTGGATTATAAACCGCCGGTCTGGGTCGGGATGGCGCAGGATCGGCTCCGCGGTGAACCGCTGTTTTAGTTCCTCAAACGCCCCCTGGCATTCTGCAGTCCACGCGAGTGCCATGCTGGGCTTGGGGGTTTCCCAGTGCCCTTGGTTTTTAGCAGGTCGGTTAGGGGAAGGGCGATTTGGGCGAAGTTCGGGATGAACTGACGATAGAAGTTCGCAAACCCTAGGAAGCTTTGGAGTTGCCTCCGGGTTCGCGGCGCTTCCCAGCCCAGGACATCCCTTACTTTCGCCGGGTCCATCTCAATTCCCCGGCTGGATATTCGGTAGCCGAGGTAGTCTAGTTGCTCTCGATGGAACTCGCATTTTGAGAGCTTTGCGTACAGCTGTGCCTTCAGCAGTCTCTGGAGCACCGTGCGCACCAGGCTCACGTGCTCCGCCAGGGTCTCGGTGTAGATGAGGATGTCGTCCAGGTAGACCAGGACGCCCCGGTAGAGTAGGTCGTGCAGCACCTCATTAATTAGCTGCATAAATACCCCCGGGGCCCCTTTTAATCCGAACGGCATCACGGAAAACTGGTAGCTTCCGAGCGGGGTGTTGAACGCCGTCTTCCACTCATCTTTTGCGCGGATCCTAACTCTGAAGTAGGCTTCGCGCAAGTCCAGTTTTGTGAACACCCTCCCCTTCGACAGATGCGACATCAAGTCCTTCATCAGGGGGAGGGGGTATTTGTACTCCGTGCTGATTGCGTTCAGCCCCCGGTAGTCTACGCACATACGGAGCGAGCCGTCCTTCTTCTCCCGGAATAACACCGGGGCCGCTAATGGTGACTTCGCGGGTTGGATGAATCCCCGTGCTAGGTTCTTGTCTATGAACTCGCGCAGGGCTCCCATCTCCCTCCTCGACAGGGAGTACATTTTTGGCTTAGGCAGGGTCGCTCCTGGCTCTAGCTCGATGGCGCAATCACTGGGCCGGTGTGGTGGGAGCTGGTCAGACTCCTTCTCCCCGAACGCTGCCGCCAGGTCTCGATACTGCCTCGGGATTCCGCCGCCCGTCGGGGGTGCCCCGGGTCCGGCCCCTCGCTTTGCGGTTGCCTCGCCAGTCGCCGCTGCCTCCCCTCGCCTCGGGATCGTGGCGGGTCTCCGGGGTCCCGGCGCTGCTGCTGCTGCTGCTGCTGTTGCTGTCGCCGCCCGGGTCTCGGGCCCCATCTGCTCTCGTCCCGTCTCCCGGTGTCCCGGACCCTCCGCTTGTCCGCCGGTGGTTGCGGCTGCCTCCGTCTCCGCGGCTCGGTCCCCTCTGCTCTCGCCCCTCGCCGGTCTGTCGACCCCGAACCGCACTGCCTCCGCCGTCCAGTCGACTCGTGGGTTCCGCCGCCGCAGCCACGCCAAGCCGAGTACCACCGCGTAGTCGGCCACCGGGACCACCACGAACCTCAGTTCTTCCCGGTGACTCCCGATCGTCATCTGGACCGGCTCGGTGTAATACTGAGCTGGTCCCCCTGCCAGCGTGCCATCTAACTGGCTGAATGAAATGGGCTCCCGGAGGCGCCTCAGCTGTAGCCCGAGCCCCGAGACCACCGCTGGGTGCATCAAGCAGTGGGTGCAGCCCGAGTCCAGTAGCGCCCGTAGCTGCGCCTCCCCTCCGGATCTCACCCCCGGACGTGTATCCTCACCCGGAACGGTGGGCAGTCCTCGTCTCCTATTGGGTCCGCGCGCCTCGACTCCCTGCTCGCACTGGGACGCCGTTCAGTGCGAGCGCGCCTCGTTTCCCGCCGGCTCCGAGTCCTCTCCGGAGGATGCTGGCTCTGGGGTCGACCACCCCCGCGTCCTTTCTCGGTCACCGCCGCCACTGCCCCCTTCCGCGGTCGGTCACCGGTCCTTTTCCCGTTCGCACGCGGGGTTTTGACTTCGGGCCGTGGTGGGGCGCCTTCCCGCTCCGTCGGGCACTGCGCCGCTCGGTGGCCTCTGCCTCCGCATCGGAAACACAGATTCGGGGCTCTGGTCGCCTCTCGCCTCCCGGTGGACTGCCGTCGACCGCTCCGTCTCTCCTCGGGGGTCCTCTCCCTCGGCCGGTCCCTCGTCTGGTCCCGTCGTCTTGTGCTCTGTTGGATCTGCCGCCACGCCGATTCCGCCGTTCCGGCCAGCCAGATCCAATCCTTCACTGTGGCCGGGTCGTCCCGCCCCAGTGCCCGTTCCAGGATCTCTGGGTTGAGTCCCCTCTTAAAATACTTCACCTTCAGGGACTCCGGCCAGTCCGCGAGCTTCTCGGCCAACCTCCGGAACTCCAGGGCATATTCCGATACCGATTTGCCCCGCTGCCTGAATTGTAGGATGTCGTCCTCCGCCCGCTTGGCGCTCAATGTGTCCTCGAATCTGTCCCGGAGCGCCTGCATGAAGTCCGGGAAACTCCGTAGTTCCGCCGCGTTGGCATCGTACAGCCCGATCACCCAGCTGGCGGCTTGGCCATCTAGCAGCTCGGCCACGTAGGATACCCTGTCCTCGTCTCTAGCGAATAGGTGACCACCCCTCTGCATGAACCCCCTGACGTGCGTCAGAAAGTGCGGCAGCTGTTCGGGGTCCCCTGAGAACTTCCCAGTGATACCTCGAAGTCTCAGGGCGTTTGCCGCCCGTTGGTCCTCCGACCGGGGCGCCGTGGGTGGTGCCGGCGGGGGTGTCGGACCGCCCCTGTCGCTCGCCTCCTCGTTTACCGCCGGTGGCCCCACTCTCTGCAGTAGGGTCTGGAGCATCGCCTCCACGGCGTCTAGGCGTCGCTCGACTCTCTCCTCTAGTCGGGCGAATTTCTCGCTCCACTCTCGGTCCCGGAACCCCGAACCCCGGGTCATCGTAACGCCCGAATCGTCTGGTCCTTGATTCACGCCCATCGACCACCGCTCGGATGGAGTGCGCCCGGCCCTGGCCGCTGCCCCGTCGCTCCCGGGCGGCTCCGACCGCCCTTCCGCGAGCCTGGATCCCTCGCGCTCCAGCTGACCCACGGATTCCTCGTCGCTGGTCATGCCTGTATTGAGGAAGAAAACGCTCCTCGGTGGTACCGGGTAGCGCTGACGGTGAGTCCTGGCTTTATGTGAGATTTGCCCCGTTCGACAGAGAAACTCTCGTGACACGTGTGGTTCACAAAGAAGGTTTACTCATGCGTAACGTAGTAGTCACAAGCAAAGCCAGGACTGGCTTGGTACAATTGCATCACTTGTTATATTCCCCCTTCCCGCGCTTTTTCCCGCCTCGTGATCGCGTTGCGGCTGTGGGCAATTAGGCCCACCAAAGTCCCCCCTGATCGTTCATGATGGCAGGGTCGGTCAGAGTCCATTGTCCTTGATTGCCAGTCCCCCTCCGGCTGGGTTGGCCCCTCCCTGCTACGTGCAGACCCGCGGGTTCTGTGCTGCGTTGCGATCTTGTTTCGCTGCCCTGCGGCCCCGTTCCTTGCTTGCTCGCGCCGTTATCAGTTCGTAATTAAAAGCTTCCGCTGCGGTTTTCCTGTTTAGCTGGCCGCAGGTGGCTCGTTAATTAGCGGCGCTTTCGGTTCCTCTTTTCCCCGCTAGCTACCGCCGGTGGATTCCGCGTGGTCTGGTTGCGAGCTTCCCTGCAGCCCCGTGCTTCCCTGAAACCTCGTGCTGACCGAACCTGACACCAAGGCCAAACTTGCCTGTTATTCCGATTACTCCTTGACTTCCTACTTTAGCATTCCAATCCCCTATGATGAAAAGGACATCTTTTTTTGGTGCTAGTTCTAGAAGGTGTTGTAGGTCTTCATAGAAGCGGTCAACTTCAGCTTCTTCAGCATCAGTGGTTGGGGCATAGACTTGGATGACTGTGATATTGAATGGTTTGCCTTGGATACGCACTGAGATCATTCTGTCGTTTTTGAGGTTGTACCCCATTACTGCCTTTCCCACTCTCTTATTGACTATGAGTGCAACTCCATTTCTTCTAAGGGTTTCTTGCTCACAGTAGTAGATATAATGGTCACCCGAATTAAATTCACCCATTCCCCTCCATTTCAGTTCGCTGATTCCCAAGATGTCGATGTTCAATCTTGTCATCTCATTTTTGACCACATCCAGTTTGCCTTGGTTCATAGATCTTACATTCCAGGTACCTATACAATATTGTTCTTTACAGCATCGGACCTTCTTTTCGCTTCCAGATACATCCACAGCTGAACGTCCTTTCGGCTTTGGCCCAGCCGCTTCACTCTTTCTGGAGCTACTTGGAAATGCCCTCCGCTCTTCCCCAGTAGCATATTGGACACCTTCCGACCTGAGGGGCTCATCTTCCGGCGTCATATCTTTTAGCCTTTTAACATTGTCCATGGGGTTTTCTTGGCAAGGATACTGGAGTGGGTTGCCATTTCCTTCTCCAGTGGACCACATTTTGTCAGAACTCTCTGTCATGACCTGTCCGTCTTGGGTGGCCCTGCACGGTATAGCTCATGATTTCACTGAGTTACGCAAACCCCTTCGCCACGACAAGGCAGTGATCCATGAAGGGGAAACATATCTTACATATTTTTATGTAAGTCACTTTTATTCTCTGTTTTTAATTACTCTAAACAATATTTGTAATATTGTACCTGTTTTGGGTTTTGCTTTGTTAGTATCTAGAGACTATGAAATTATATATTATAGTCATATAAATGTTATTAATACATAAATAACTTGAGTCTTATGTTGGCTCACAAGCAACATTTCCACTGGTCTTTCAGAGGAACTTTAATATACTGAGTTGTATGTGTGGAAGTTAGCATATAAAATAGAACTATTTGTTTCTAAACTTCATTGAGAATCAAAGCAAATTGTCCAAAGTATGATTTTTAGACTAAGTGTTCACCTTGGGGCCAATCACATGAGAACTCTAGTGTATGTACATTTGGAGAGCATTGTAGATGTCTGATCTGCTGTACTGAAAGCCATGAAGTCTGATGGTAGCAGGGTGGAGGGGTGGAAGGAAGGAAGGAATTGTGGTCTGTTTGTCTCCTGATTCTTTTGGGCCATTCCCTGACCCTCTTCTGAGTTTGACCACAGACAGTCTAATGGGAGAAATTAACACCTACTAGCTCCAAGGTTGGCAAAGATTTATTGCCAGCCTTTTCGCTATCTTCCCTCGAAACACCCACAAAAAAACTGTTTTGCTGTGATTTTGCTGTGTGGGATCATCTTCTGTGAGAGTGGACTGTGTCTCCATCCTTGAATAGGAACATCCAAAGCCTTCCTGGGTAATACAGGATTGTAACCAACCTATCAATAAGCAAGTTTTGTCTATGAAAGCTCTACACTTTGTACAGCAAATAACATTTGACCAGAAGTAAATAAACATTTTGGCCATCTCAAGGAGATAGTTCCAAATATACTTCTTAGTACTTTTTTTTTTTTGGATATACTGTAAATGAAATGCATATTTATCTGCATCCTGCCTAAAGATGATGTCTTCCTATTTGTGTGAATGCTATACCCAATTCAAGAGGACTGACATTATACTCTAGAAGTTACACTTGTACAGATTTCTCTGAACAGTTCCTTTCTATCTTTAGTGAGTTTTCATATCATAAATTAGCCGTCCAAGGAAGCAGAGCAAAGCTGGAGCTTCAGTCTAAGTCTGTTCTTTGTAGACTTCATTACTTATACCAAGGAATACCAAATATGTGAAACCAGTCCCAGCAACAAATATTGCCTGCAAAGGCAATGAGAGGTAATAGCGTGAGGCCTGGCAGCTTGGTGAAATAGCCAGAGGCAACCCAGACCTTTGGGGAAAAAAGTGCTACACATGCTCAAATACAGTCAAAGGTGCCAGAAGAAGCCCTGTGGCAGATAGGCAGATGTTGATAACTATGGAAAGAAGGAATATATGCTGAGGAAGCCAGCCAAATTGTAAGGTAGATTTGGGATGAGAATTCCATATGTACCTTTGTTAGCAAAAAACATTAAGCATGAAAGACATATGGAGCCTGTAAAAAACAAGGGAGTACCCTGGATGCCTGACCACTTTGCACCTAAAATAACTTGTACAAAAAATGTCTCTACATATGTATTTCTACTCAACTGTTTCCTGTTTAAGACCTCAGTGTTTATGTTGACCCAAGAATATGTGACAAGGACAAGCACAGGTATTGTCTGTGGATCTGAAAATTCAGTTATAAGGCAAGGATGGTCTGATATTTTTTAACACGCAAAGTTTTTCTTCTGTAAAACATTCAGCCAAAGTAATTCACCAAAAATGATCTGAGGGGCTCATCTGAGAAAATAACAGAGCCATCTATGCCTCACTCTATGAAGATATTGGAAAAAAGCATTATTTTCAATAGAAAATAAATAGATTTCAAGAACTTGTGTCATCTGTGTAAGAAGAGGATATTCCCCCAGTGATGGCAATTAGTCATTTAATTGATGATAAATAAAATCAAGAATAAGAGTTTACAATCACAACTTGAAATATATAATAAGAAAAAAAGGCACTTGGTTGAATACAGTCCTCTGTAAACTCTAGTGGACAAGGACACAAAACTTGACAAAGCAGTGGAGGAACGACTAGGTGGTGTGTATATACACTTTAGAAGAAGGTTTAAAGCATGTTGCTTCATGAAGGCATTTGAGTAGAAATACAGTTGAGTAGAAATACATATGTAGAGACATTTTTTGTACAAGTTATTTTAGGTGCAAAGTGGTCAGGCATCCACATTCTAATGTGTTAGTGTTTTAATATTAAGTGTCCATTATTTTAGTTTTTATATTTGTTAATGATGCTTCTATTGCATTTTGTTGCCATTCCATTGTATTGTCATGCATCACTGTTAAAGGAATGGATGGCATATAATTTTTCTAAATAAGTGCTCTAAATAAATCAGTGGATGATAAGTATGTGACCTAGTGTTTGTATAATTAAGGACTTTATAAATTGCATTTCTGCATCCTGATCCTATGTCACATTAATTCTTATTCTACAATTGTAAAAAAGATGGACACTGAGATAAATGATAATTATTCAAGGAGAATAATAATAATAATAATAATAATAATAATAATAATAATAATAATACTTATTTACAGGATATTATTTCTGATCTTGAATCAGAATAGGCAATTAAGTCTATAGAATTTCCCATTAACAGACTTCCATATATGTTTGTCTATATGACACATTCAGATTACAGAAACCCTCGAGCTGTTTTAGCAAGCTATGTTGTGAATTTAAGCAGCTTGCTCTGTCTCTGCATTACAAGGCATTCCATATCTCTGACTTTTCAAATTTGGTGGGACTCATTTAGCATATTTTTCAAATGCTAACTGCCATAGAATATTAACTAATAATGATGCTTTTAGAAGACTCTCAGAGCTATACATCTCACCAGTAATTTCTTTGCATCAAGCTTATGCTTCTGTCAACACTGAGACAGTACTTCTTAAAATCAACTGATTCTTGTTTTAATATATGCTTGTAGAATTACCTAGAATTAGAGGCATGAAGTCCTAAAGTTTCATATGCAGACAACCAAGATTCTTGCTACTGCTGGAGACAATAAGAAAAATGTTGTCATTTCAAACACTGCATGAGAAGCTATATGCTGGCATGCCTTTGTTCCTGTCCTTACACATGATGTGGAGGCCATTTCTTCATATAGGCAAGATTTTTTAACATCAAAACCTCAGACAATATCAGATAACAATGCTTCCATTTAGCATTCAGTTTCATCATCCTAACTCACATCCTTCAGTTGTTATCAAAGTCACTGCAAAGAATTCAGCTCGAGTTCTCTCCTTCCCCCTGGGCAATTTTTTCTAACATCTTGAATTGGCTATCAAAACTCTTATTCTGCTTTCTTTCTTCTGTTTCACATGTGAGTATCACCACAGGTTTACAAAATCTATGTGATTTCTCTTTTTGGTAGGGCAATATGCTGCACATTCTTGAAAGAGATAAACAGAGACCAAAAGTATTTGATATCTACCTCTGTCTTCCCTGTAATCACTGTTTGACCATGTCCTTCTTACAGATATGAGAAATCTTTTGTTCTAGGTCATTCTCCAAAATGGAGGCAGCTGTTTATTTTCCAAAGAAACTGTCATTCAACAAAGCCATTTGAAAGCATCCCTATTACTTTTGTATCATGGTGGGACAGATTAATAAAATAACATGAACATCACTGCAGGTGTTCTCCTTAGTTGGAATTTATTATTTCTATGAATTCTCTGTTTCATTATTTGCCAAAGATCACTGGGTTATGGTATTCTCTGCCTCTCTTCCAATTCAGGGAGACTTCCTTGTGAGATGGGCAATGTCTAAATTTGAAATATAAATAAATAAATAAAAATTCCTGTGGAACAAGAGCAAATGGACACCAGAATAATTGCTCAATCTTGGACTGGATTGGACTACTGGATAATGTTGTGCCTTTTCTACTTGGAATTTCTGCTGTTTCTTTTACTGAAACTTCCAGAAGAGCTAATTTCAGGGAGACTGCAAGGATTACAATATATACAGGCATGCTTAATCAACAAATGATAACAATAATGCAATTCACTACAGGTCATGTCCTGTACTTAAAAGGCTAATAGTACTCTGTAAATACTAGTTATAGGTTAGGCCTGTGCAAATCCACAACAATGTGGTTCAAAATAGGCAAGATTGGGAGAGAGTATGATTTGATTAGAATTTGTGATTCAAGATTCAAAGACAAACAGTTTTGATTTGAGCTGATTCAAGATTCAGGTTGATAAAAGATTTGTCTGCAGATTATAATAGGGAAACCTCAAAAGCCTTGCAGCTGTTTCATTTTTTGGCAGAAGGAAATGAAAATTGCAGTAATGGAAGACTTTTTAGAGGATAAACCAGTATCAATTTGATATCATTAAAGGCTCTACTGTAATACATTTTCAAGTATTCCCTCTGCAACTGGAAGCATCTACTGAGGTGGAGATGGGACAAAAAATTCAAGATGGCAGGGTGATGAACACCTATAATCATTAACCTGACAGCCATTTATTCCTAGCTGAGAGACTTATAACTGCCACAATTATACAGAATTTTTAAAAATAACCCAAGAGTACCTACTGGACTGGCAAGCCTTGAGCCCATATTGTGAGTGCTGAGAGCTGAGTTGAATTCCAATCTTATTGGCAGGGCCAGAAGTCTAACATTTCATTAGCATAAGAGAAAGCAGAAGTTCAGGTTTTTTTCTGGCCACAGGTAAGAAGCTGGAAGCCAAGAAAATGATTGAAACACAAAGTTTTGTCACCTCGAAAGAGCTCTAATAGGCAAAAGTTATTTAAGGTGACAAAAGTCATGGATTGGGTAATCATATTATTGTAAGAGAGCCCATCACACTATCAACTTTTCCCCAGCATTTGCTGTATGTGTCATATACAGAACATATACAGTTTGTATAGAACCAGGTTGGCATAGTGGTTAAAGGCACCAGACTGGAAATCGGGAAACAGTGAGTTCGAGACCTATCTTATACATGAAGGCCACTGGGTGAATTTGGGCCAGTCACTCTCTCTCAGTCCTTGGAAGAAGGCAAAGGCAAACTGCTGCCAAGAAAACTATGGCCTTTCCCAGGCAATCACCAGGAGCCAAGACTGACTTGAAAGCACACACACAGAAAAATCCCCCAGAGTGAAACTAATGAGCTTTTAAGCCCCTACCAAGGCTACAAAATGCTTGGAAACCATCTGGTCTGATTCACTGCTCTGAAGTCGGTTATTGCTTCAGTTTGTGATTTTGTTTCATTATGGTGATTTAATTGAAACTCTTCTTCACAGCATCCTGTTAGTGATAGTGTTTATAGCACCTTGATAATCTGTTCAGAAATATTAGATATAGTCATTTCAAGATGAAAATCAGGAACCAGAGGTGCCCATAGAGGATGCCAAAAAAGTTAAGATGGTGGCTATATCTGTACAATCAAAGTCCTAACCATTTTTATATTTGTTGCATGTGTAATGTATGTAAAAAAGGGGCAGGTCTTTGATCACATGGTTGCAGCTGCCATCTTAATATTTTTAACACTCAAATCCTCTGTAGATGCCCCTGCCCAGGACTTCAAGTGGCTCCAAATTACCCAAAGTTGGTAACTTCCAGTGAGGACATGGTGAGCTGAACATCCTTGAAGGAATGGGAGTGGCATTGCAGCAGGGATCTGCAACCAGAAGATGATTTCTGGCTCCTTTCAATCTCTCCAGAAGAAAGAAAGATTGTGAGATTGCCCACATGCACTCTGGACAGCTGCTCCTTGTGAGTAGACTGCATGAACCAAGGTTTTTGCAGTTGGCTTGTGAATGGAGTAGCTGGGAGCCAAGCGAGTTCCACCAAGCTCATAGCCATTAACGTAGCTTATATGGACAAAAAGCTCACCTGAGCCTCATTTCTTAATCACTTTTGGAATTGTTTTTTAATTGCTTTTTAACTATTAAGAACCTTCGGATCAGCAAGTTTTACAACATTCACTGGGTGAGTCTCTTTCAATCCTTGGAGAAAGAAGTTTTAAGTACAAGATTAAGGACTTTAATTTGGGAGGGGGGAATAAGCAGCAAAAAGGCGATTAGAATCTTGATTTGAGAAAGTTATAAATGGACTAAGGGTCCAGAGGAATTTGAAACAATTTTGAAATTAATTATAAGAAATCTTCCCATGGGAAAATGGTATTGTTTAGTGAGCGGGGAAACATGATAAGATGGGATTTTGAAGGTTGGACACTGAAGGGAACCGGAAAGAACTAAAGTTTGTAATTAAAGGAGAAGAACACTTAAATTTGCCTTATTAATATAGAATGGAACAAAATACTTTGAATGAATTCAAGTATATTTGGGAACAATGGACTCAGAAGTTAATCTTAAGATTATCTGCTATTATAGACAGACTGGATTTAAAACAGGTTATAGAAGAGGAACAAGTATTACTGGACAAGACTGAGACTGAGGCTGACTCGAATGTGGTCAGGAAGTTACAGAAAATTATGTGGCCAGAGGCTGACTCGAAAGTTGTAAGAATGATATGGAAAAAGATGTTACGCTGGATATACAAATGAAACCTGCTAATGTCTTAATAATTAAATTAATTATTTAATTATTAATAAATAAATAAATAAATAAATAATTAAAAGGCATATACAAATAACAAACCAGAGAAGAGAGTTGGATAATTTTCTTATTTTGGATTTACAAAAGAGACTTCTCAAAGTTTTGAAGGATTTTCTGAGGAGAAAAGGAGAAAAGGAGAAAATGAAAAGAAATAAAGTTTTGGGACATTATTTAAAAGGATTAAAGATCAAGATTATTAAAATCAAAGGGAAGAAATATAAAGTTGGTTTATCTGATCAAGGCTAAAATATATATGTTGCTGTTTCTGGTAACCCTTAATGAATTTTTGCTGACAAGGACTGAATGACGAGGCTTTAAAGATTTGGAAAAAGATTTTTTTGTTGTGTTTTTAGAGAAAATGTCTTAAGTAAAGGGAAGGAATATAAACTTAGTTTATTTGATAGAGGTTAATACTCACACACACACACACACACACACACACACAATGTTTTCTGGTAACCCTTGACTAGGACTGAATGACAAGGCTTTAAGAATTTGTTTATAGATAAGAGATGAGATATGGGAAGAAGAGATCATGTGTTGTATTCTTAGAGAAGGTGATAAGTTACTGAAATTGTTTGTACTTGTGCTGAAGGGGGAAGTCATTTTTTAATATATTTCTTTTCTTCTTTACTATATTTCTATTTTTCTTTTCTATTTTTCTTTATATTTTCTTTTCTGTACTTTCTATCTCCTTTTTTCCATTCTTTTATACTTTTTTAGTTTGCATTAGTTTTAGTTTGTATTAGTCTTTTAGCTTTGTAACTGCAAAATTTAATAAAATTATTACAAACTACCCAAAGTTGGTGGAATAGTTACTTACCATTTGAGATAATTAACAAATGTGAAATATAATTTAAATCCTAAACTAAGATTAATATTCCTTTTTGAAATAGAAAGAAATTCCCAAACTACTGTCACAATTGCTTGGTCCATCCATATATGACTCCATCCTACATGTTTTATTGCCCTCATGACTACAGCCCTCAGCATCTCCAAATTGTTATGTACTCAAAATTTTGGGGACCATAAAATGGAGTTAGGGAGTTGCATGCAGATGGCCAGTCCCATGTTAATGAATTAATCCTTGTAAGTAGCTTAATGAAGGCAGCATGGCTGATGGTAAAGCAGAAATGAAACTTCACATATGTACAGATTTATTTTTGCAGATTCCTTTTTGAACTGAAGTTCAGGACATTGAGTCTGTAGATGACTTATAAGGATTTTAAAATGTTTTCTGCTTTTCAGCCAGAATGTGGTATTTTGGCTTGATTATATCTACTTCTATAGAATGCTAGCTTTCTTTCCACTTTTCTGATTGAATTATAAGTTTGCTAATTCTTCACTGTAAGCATATGGCTTGCTGGCTCCTGGCTCCTGGCTAACCTGTGAGCTGTGATAGTGTGGTCAGACATATGCTTTCCCTGCCTTCTGTTCACACAGGATCACTTTTGATCATGCCCATTTGCTATTTGCACATCTGACAGGTGCATTTGGTGCTTGAGGTCATGTGGTTGAGATGATGTATCTTTGTGTGACAGAAAAGCATGTTGTTTGTAAATCTAGACTTAGATCAAAGAATGTGTGTGTATATATCTATATCTATTTATATCACCACTTACTAAAGGCCTGAATTACATAGTAACACAAGAGGTTCTATCAAATTTCCATATTCCAAAATAAAGAGGGAAACAGCTCATTTCTTTTCAGCTTTAGGAAAAATAGTAGGAAAAAATCTCTCTCTCTCTCTCTCTCTGGTAGAGGCTGAGGTTTAGAGGAGTTAGTTGGCTCTATGAACTATTAGATTATTTAAAACTGTTGCAGTTGATTGGATATCTGGATTTATTTTATCTGTTTCTTTATATACTCTTGTGTGATACATGATATATCATAGATCATAGCACGAAAACAATCTCAAATAGGTTGAAAATTCTTTTTCCATCTTTCTAGAGTCATTTATTATGTACATATGTGTGCATGTTTGTGTTAAGGGGGATTTGGGGAGAGTGATTGGTAGCCTGAATATAAAATAATGCAGCAAAGGAAGCAGCCATTATCTTTCCTTCCACCCCCAACAATGTTCCTATGCAGCCTGCCATAGAACAATCTCTGTCATTGCATTTTGTAGAAACACAGAATTATGAAGGGCTATTGATTGTGTATTCACTGTGCTTGTCTGGTGGCAAAGAGTGTGAAACACAGAGAGACAGTTTAAAAATCCTTTGCTACATTATCTTAATAATAGCAACCTCCATCAAAAGTCATTAGAATTTACACCTCTCATTCCCTAGTCCCTCCCTCTAGAACAGTGTTTTCTCAACCTCAGCAGCTTTACAATGTGTGGACTTCAACTCCCAGAATTCCCCAGCCTGCATGATAGCTGGGGAATTCTGGGAGTTGAAGGCCTCACATCTTAAAGTTGCTGAGGGTAAGAAACACTGCTCTAGAAATTAGTGGAGAGAAGCAGGGGAACAATGTGATCCTAATGTATCAAGAATTTTAAGGCAGAACTTTGAAAAACATATCATAGCCTACAAAGCCATTTTCAACAGTCTGAACTAGATGGATCAACAATCTCATTTGGTATAAGTTTCCTGGATGCTCAGCATCAGATGTAAGCTGAGATGGGAGCAAAGTGAATCAATTCCCTATTTATCAGTTGGCAAATTGGAGAGATCTATTCTCTTTCCTTCAGTGACAATTCAAAGCAATGACAATTTCTTCAAGATGCTTATCCAGTTGTTCGATAGATCTCTTAAGTAAGAGTGAATTCACCTTAAGTATAATTGTATCTATACTTCCCTGAGAATCATCTCAATATCTGAAGACAAGATATGTATATTGTGTCAGGGCACTTTCACACTGTAGTCAATCCCTGAAAAGCAGTTTGAAGATACTGCAGAGAGACTATTACAGGCTCAAAAGTGTAAAGGTTCAACACTACCTACAACAGAGGAATGCTTGGTGAAGATGATGGAGCTTGCAGAGATGGCTAAATTAATGTTCTGGATCAGAGAAAAGCCACATACAGTATACTGTACATTTATGGCTGACTGGAAACCCTCATAGACTTTTTCATGAAACAGAAAAAAATGCACTTATGCACATATGACTTGTGGTTTTGATGATTAGGAAAAACAAAAAGGATAATAGAAAAAAGTGAGCTTTTTTTGTAATCATAGAGTAAGAAATAATTTTGTAATCATACACACATTTGCTGCAAAAGAAATCAGAAGCATCTTTTTTCTATTTCTTTTTATTCTTTCTTTTTGCTCCTTCCTTCCTTCCTTCCTTCCTTCCTTCCTTCCTTCCTTCCTTCCTTCATTCCTTCCTTCCTTCCTTCCTTCCTTCCTTCCTTCTATTCTGTATTAGTTTGTATTAGTTTTTATGTTCTCTTTAAAACTTTTAATAAAATTTATATAAGAAAAGCAGTTTGAAAATGAGCACAATTGCCTTCTCTTCCACTGAACTCACAAGGCTGAGAACAAGTAAGAATCACTATCCCATCAGTTCTGGAGTAACTCCAGTATTTATTTCTCCATACAAAAGGAAAATAAAATAGATTGCTTGCATGTATCTTTTTCACTCCTTATTTTGTGCTCTGTGCACTTATATCAAAGAAAAGAAAAAAATATATCTGGACCTTATGAAGGGGAGCTGCAGAGCCACAAGGCCACCTTTTCACTTAAAAGACAAGGAGCTGGGAGTGAGGCAAGAGTTCCTGTAAATGGGGAAATGGAATTCCCACAAGCTGTGCAGAATTACAACATTTTAGGGAAAAGACTGGATTAATGCAGTTTCAATTACAGTACTAAACCATGATATTGATCATGAGGGTCTGAAGCTGGTTTAGAAATTGTGTAGAGAGCTCATGTGAAACTATCACCATAAAAACCTTTAGATGGGTTCAATCATATATTTGAAAATGTTCCGATGAATTCTAAACTATCTGTCATCTTTCTACATGGCCATGAAATCAGCAGGAAATGATTTCAGAAGATTGTGACATTACTTTTTAATATCTCTGAGTCTGGGGCAGGGGAAGTGCTTTTTGGAATTCTTGTGGACATCTGGGACATATGTCATAGCTGAACGTGCCTTCTTTCTCAACATCAGGTTCATACCAAAATACTAATCTGTTGGGTCATCAAGATAATACTTTTTCAATTATACATTCCATGCGCACAATTCTAGAATCAAAAGAAGAAAAATCAATTGTTAGGATGACATATAGAAAAATTTATAAAGCCCATTTAATTTTTTAATCATGAATAAATATGATAAAAAAGGTTGAACATCTTTTCATATGGGATAGTGGTCCTAAAACAATACATTAATTAAACTGCTCAGTAAAAACATTTTAAAATATATTTGTAAAATGCATATTTTGGTTACATTTCTAAAAATGTAGACTTCTATCCTTGTGTAATGATTTTTTATTTTCTTGATAACTTATTTAGTTGTCTGGTCTCAAAGTTTTCCATACAAAACTTGGCTCATTAGTATTATTATTTGTTCTTTAAACTGAATTATAGTATTGGAATAAAATTCATGTGCTTTGTATGGTGTTTTTTTTCTGCTGATCCAAGATACTGCTATAAAAAAGAAAATGGTAAGGAAATATTTTTTTATTAAATTTGAAAATGCAATAAATATTGATTTAGTTTCAGACTGGTTCTGACAATATCGTACATCACAAACAATTGGAACTTTTTCTCATATTGGTCAGGACTGGTGATTCTTAATAGTTTGCATGTTTAAGATACATACAACAAAACACTGCAATACAACCTAGTGTACATTTTTTGTTTTTACTATTGCTATTTAACTCACAGAGATATTAAAAGCACAGATTTTAAATATGCTAATGTTCAGTTTCAGTATAATCTTACATATGTCCACTCAAAAAGACCTCAGACTCTCCTAGGAAACTAGGCAGAGGATTACAGCCTGAATTATATTTACATTTTAAAGGGGAATTAATTATATTTTCTTCATAGCTTCTATTTTCAGAGACAACAGATGAAACTGGTATATGGAGGTGAAGGGTTAGCCGAATCTTTCTGGTTGCTTATTGTTTTATTTTTAAAAGTGCAGTGTCTGCTTATTCGCTCCTTGCAGTTAAAAAATATCCAGCAGAATTGAAAATATAAATCAGGATTATAATTTTATTTGTGATTATGTCACCAACTGAAGGACAGGTGTGCATCCCTTTGGAGCTTAAACCTAGAGAAAGAAAGAGAGAAGACCATTGAAATTCATGAAGTAGAAGCATTGTTTCTGGTTTCAAAGAGTTAATAAATATATTTAAATGGCATGGGTTTTGACTCATTTAGGTTGCTATTCTTTTAAAGAGAATAAAAGCCTCTTCCTAGTCAAGAGAACCATGCCATCAGTTAACTGTGACTGTATTTCAAGGAGTTTTTTGTACTTCAACACTGTTCCCTAACACCGTGCTGTTATCTTTCTTGCATCATTGATCAAAACTTACAACTCTGTAGTTATATTTAGAGACTACCTGAGAAGTTCAAGCAACAGTCCAATAAAGAATATTGAGTCTGAATTCCAATCCAAATACCAGCTGAATGGCCCAATATGGTCTATATGTGTTTGCTTGACAATGAAATTTGAAAGGAAATCTATGGTCTCAGAATTTGGATAGGACTACTAGACTAGGCAAAGGGGCTACAGATTTCTTTGCTGCCACCTAATTGTCACATTTTTGCAGCTCAGATTTAGTAGCTCTAGGTTCAGGATCATGTGGAATACATGAGAAAATTAATTCAGGACAGACTTCTGCTTTGTACATGCAGATACCAGTCATAAAATGACATCACAGGGATGATGTCAGAGGGGACTGGGCTTCTCATCTTTAAGCAAATAGGGAATTTTACCTTTATTTATAATGAATTCTTTATTTATATACCATTGTTCCAATCACTAAGACTTTGAACAGTGCACGCCAAAGAAAATCAGAGAATAAAAATGTGATCAGTAATAATGAATATAGTTCTTATCACGAGCAAATTCTTGAATGGCGGGGAACCAAGAAGTTGTTCTGTTCTATTGTTTTAGGTTTTTCTCTACCCCTATAAATCTTGTGTATAACAAGGAAACTCATCAAATGCTCCATTTTGTCTTAGATCTGCCAGTCTTCTTCTTATCCCATTTTTCTTTCACTGTCTTTATAGTTCTCCTTGTTTATCAGACAGTGATCCTGACAATCCTTTAGCGTCACTTATTACTAATACCTCTGCATGGAATTTCCTACTCTCAATATTTATTTTACCCTTTATCTTATTAATGCATTTCCAGTTCTTATCTTACTGTTCGTACTCTTGCTCCCATATGCTCTGCCCTACCCACTTAGGTCAACCATGAGATACTTGTCATAGGTCCAAATGTGGATGATTTTGATATCAGAGGTCCATCTGCCTTTCTCCATGGTGGAGTCCATCTTGTGGAACAAATTACAGCTTGCCAAAAATACACTTTTTCACTCTTTTAATGTTTAATGCTTTAATGTTACAACTTTATTATTGTAGTTTTTAGAGGGTTTTGTCTGTAGCTTTTAATTATTATTTTTAAATCACTATAGTTTGGTAAGTTGCTCAGAGCCACGGATGACCTATCAGTTCTCCAAATCACCCACTCATTCTTGCTTTTTTCCCCCTCTCTCCAGTGTTACTCTTGGTTTCTAAAAATCATGTGTTGCCTCTTTTTCACTCAGTGGCTGCACATTCACTATGGAATCTTCTTTTCAGCCTTACAAATGTTTTTTCAATGGAGTTTCGTTCACAGATGTCATCACAGTAAACACACACAGACACACATACCAGGCCTTCATTAGCAACACTTTTTTTCCCCCCTTCCCTTTTGTCTTTCATTTTCAGCTGATTGTGAGCCTGTAGGCAGGGATGTTATACAGTTTAACCTATCGATCACACTTGGTATATTTTAAGCATTTCTAAAATAGTAAATAATGAGGATTATTGTGCTGAACACTAATTTCAGTGCAGTACAAATTTCCACACAATACAAATTTCCACACAGCTGCAGGTTTCATTTACATCAGCAAACTGCAGAGCTCTATATCCCAACCACCCAGGAAATCCAAATGCGCTTATTTAATATATCAATTGCTTTTCCTTTTCCTAACCAAGAGATGGTCCCTACATCCAGTTAGCTGCTTACTTAGATGCTGTCAGGTATGTGCCAAAAGTCCTTCCAGCATTCATCTTTTCCAGCATTCAAGGTCTATAGCAATTGTTTTGGAGGGAAGGGGGAGCAGGGGAGAGAACTCACTTGACTGGGTTGGAATTCTAATCTCTTCACTGCTGCTTCCATCTCCTCCATCACTTAGAGTTCTTATTTCGATGAGGTAATCTTCTTCCAAAGGTACTAGCAGCTCAGCAGATGTCATGTTGGTCTTCAGGGTATAAGTGGTGCTTTGTCGATTTTGCCTATACAAAATCTGAATATAAGAGGAGAAAAGGGCAGAGCAAAAAGGTTCCTTTTGTTTTTGTAGGGTTTCTCAACTGGCCTCATTTATTTTCTATTTATTTATTTATTAAACTCATAAAAGAATATTATTGTTTTAATTCATGAAACAAATTTCCAAGTACCCTCTGGGCTCATTCTGCAAAAAACATGATCTGTTCCTGTTGCTTATAAGTGTTGTCTATAGAGACTTATAGATCCTATGATGTCAGTGGGGCCATAAGGACATATTCACAGCGCCTGTCTGTTGTTCATCTAGTGGCACATCTGTTTACATTCGCATCATTTTTGTTGTTTAGTCGTTAAGTCGTGTCCGACTCTTCGTGACCCCATGAACCGTATTGCGCCAGGCCTTCCTGTCCTTCACTGCCTCCCTGAGTTTGCTCAGTTTCATGCTCATTGGTTCAGTGGTGCTATCTAACCATCTCATCCTCTGCCATCCTCTTCTCCTTTTGCCTTCAATCTTTCCTAGCATCAAGGTCTTCTCCAAAGAGATCTCTCTTCAGATTAGGTGACCAAAGTATCTGAGCTTGAGCTTCATTATCAATCCTTCCAATGAGCAATCAGGGTTGATTTCCTTTAAGATTGACTGGTTTGACCTCCTAGCAGTCCAGGGGACTCTCAAGAGTCTTCTCCAGCACCACAGTTCAAAGGCATCAATTCTTCGGCGCTCAGCCTTCTTTATGGTCCAGCTCTCACAGCCATACATTACTACTGGAAAAACCATAGCTTTGACTATGCGGATCTTTGTCGGCAAGGTGACGTCTCTGCTTTTTAATATGCTATCTAGGCTTGCCATAGCTTTCCTCCCAAGGAGCAAGCGTCTTTTAATTTCATGGCTGCAGTCTCCGTCTGCGGTGATCTTGGAGCCCAAATAAATGAAGTCTGTTACTGCTTCCATTTCTACCCCTTCTATTTGCCAGGAATTGATGGGTCCAGATGCCATGATCTTAGTTTTTTTAATGTTGAGTTTCAAGCCAGCTTTTGCACTCTCCTCTTTCACCCTCATCTAGAGGCTCTTTAGTTCTTCTTCACTTTCTGCCATGAGGGTGGTATTGTCTGCATATCTGAGGTTGTTGATGATTCTCCCTGCAATCTTAATTCCGGCTTGTGATTCTTCCAGCCTGGCATTTCTCATGATGTACTCTGCATATAGGTTAAATAAGCAGGGTGACAGTATACAGCCTTGTCGTACACCTTTCCCTATTTTGAACCAATCGGTTGTTCCATGACCGGTTCTAACTGTTGCTTCTTGGCCCGCATACAGATTTCTCAGGAGACAGGTAAGGTGGTCTGGTACCCCCATCTCTCTAAGAATTTGCCACAGTTTGTTGTGATCCACACAATCAAAGGCTTTTGCATAGTCAATGAAGCAGAAGTAGATGTTTTTCTGGAACCCTCGTGCTTTCTCTATGATCCAGCGAATGTTGGCGATTTGATCTCTAGTCCCTCTGCCTCTTCGAAATCCAGCTTGTACATCTGGTAGTTCTCGGTTCATGTATTGCTGAAGCCTAGCTTGTAGGATTTTGAGCATAACCTTGCTAGCATGTGAAATGAGTGCAATTGTGCGATAGTTTGAGCATTCTTTGGCATTGCCCTTCTTTGGAATTGGAACATAAACTGACCTTTTCCAATCCCATGGCCACTGTTGCGTTTTCCAAACTTGCTGGCATATTGAGTGCAGCACTTTAACACCATCATCTTTTAGTATTTTAAATAACTCAGCTGGAATACTGTCATCTCCACTAGCTTTGTTGTTAGCAATGCTTCCTAAGGCCCACTTGACTTCACTCTCTAGGATGTCTGGCTCAAGGTCAGTGATCACACCAGTGTGGACATCAGGGACATTAAGATCTTTCTTGTATAGTTCTTCTGTGTATTCTTGCCACCTCTTCTTAATCTCTTCTGCTTCTGTTAGGTCCCTGCCTTTTTGTCCTTTATCATGCCCATCTTTGCACTAAACGTTCCTTTGATATCTCCAATTTTCTTGTAGAGATCTCTAGTCTTCCCCATTCTATTGTTTTCCTCAATTTCTTTGCATTGTTCATTTAAGAAGGCCTTCTTATCTCTCCTGGCTATTCTCTGGAAATCTGCATTCAGTTGCTTATATCTTTCCCTTTCACCCTTGCTTTTCGCATTCCTTCTTTCCACAGCTATTTGTAAAGCTTCATCAGACAGCCATTTTGCTTTCTTGCATTTCTTTTTCTTTGGGATGGTTTTAGTTGCTGCCTCCTGTACAATGTTACGGACCTCCGTCCATAGTTCTTCAGGCACTCTGTCTACCAAATCTAATCCTCTAAATCTATTCATCACCTTCACTGTGTACTCACAAGGAATATGATCTAAGTCATAGCTGAGTGGTCTAGTGGTTTTCCCTACATTCTTCAATTTAAGCCTAAATTTTGCAGTAAGAAGCTCATGATCTGAGCCACAGTCAGCTCCTGGTCTTGTTTTTGCTGTCTGTATAGAGCTTCTCCATCTTTGGCTGCAAAGTATATAATCAATCTGGTTTCGGTATTGACTATCTGGTGATGTCCATGTGTAGAGTCGTCTCTTGTGTTGTTGGAAAAGAGTGTTTGCTATGACTAGCTTGTTCTCTTGACAGAACTCTATTAGCCTTTGCCCTGCTTCATTTTGTACTCCAAGGCCAAACTTGCCTGTTTGGGCAAGTTTACTTGATTACTCCTTGACTTCCTACTTTGGCATTTCAATCCCCTATGATGAAAAGGACATCTTTTTTTGGTGCTAGTTCTAGAAGGTGTTATAGGTCTTCATAGAAGCGGTCAACTTCAGCTTCTTCAGCATCAGTGGTTGGGGCATAGACTTGGATGACTGTGATATTGAATGGTTTGCCTTGGATACACACTGAGATCATTCTGTCGTTTTTGAGGTTGTACCCCATTACTGCCTTTCCCACTCTCTTATTGACTATGAGTGCAACTCCATTTCTTCTAAGGGTTTCTTGCCCACAGTAGTAGATATAATGGTCACCCGAAATATATTCACCCATTCCCATCCATTTCAGTTCGCTGATTCCCAAGATGTCGATGTTCAATCTTGTCATCTCATGTTTGACCACATCCAGCTTGCCTTGGTTCATAGATCTTACATTCCAGGTACCTATACAATATTGTTCTTTACAGCATCGGACCTTCTTTTCGCTTCCAGATACATCCACAGCTGAACGTCCTTTCGGATTTGGCCCAGCCGCTTCACTCTTTCTGGAGCTACTTGGAATTGCCTTCCGCTCTTCCCCAGTAGCATATTGGACACCTTCTGACCTGAGGGGCTCATCTTCCGGCGTCATATCTTTTAGCCTTTTAACATTGTCCATGGGGTTTTCTTGGCAAGGATACTGGAGTGGGTTGCCATTTCCTTCTCCAGTGGACCACATTTTGTCAGAACTCTCTGTCATGACCTGTCCGTCTTGGGTGGCCCTGCACGGTATAGCTCATGGCTTCACTCAGTTACGCAAGCCCCTTCACCACGACAAGGCAGTGATCCATGAAGGGGATTTGCATCATAAGCCGTCACAAATATAAGAAGTAACAATAGTCCAATATTTGGACCATTACGTTTACATGCACATTTGGCACATTTTGAAAATGTGTTCTGGACATCACTGAAAGCCAATTGCTGTGGTGGGAAACACCAGTCACAACATGTTGGAAGTGTTTCTCCTTTTTCTCTTTGTAAGTGAAAAGTTTTTCTCTTCCCAGTGACTCTGTTACAGATCACCCTGTCTCTGCTCTTCAGTCTATACTAGACTGATGTTTTCCCATTCCTATGCATGTATATGAAGTGAATCAGTGCCTGAATGACCATGAGTGTGTTTTTTGATATGTGCTGTATTTGTGGATAAGTGAAAAAAATACTAATAATGAGAGCCAAAGTGAAGGTAGTACTACCTGTAACATGCTAATTCTCTATCAAGCAATGGGGCTAGTTTTATTCAGATTTAGAAGAGCCACATGTGATCTGGAAAGTGTCATAGTTTAGTCACTTATTTAACTCATTAAGAACAAGGATGTTTTGTTAAAGTGAGCGAGAGCATATGACAGCCTTCTCCAATTATGACATGCTCCAACTGTGTGAACGCCTAACTCCTAATGTGCTAACTTCTTAGCAACTGGTTGACTTATCAACAGTCAGCAAGATGCATAGTCTAACTCCCAGAGAATTCTGGGAGTTAAGCTATACATTTTGAGGGTGCCTAGGTTTGAGAAGGCTGTCATATTATGCCTGAGTGATGCTGTAAAGTAGGATAGCATATTTGGATGTATCTATGGGTGATTTTCTGTACAGCCCAGATTTTAACAACCACGACAGGGAAAATACTTCCTCCACTTTCTAAATTAGATTTCTCTAATTAATAAATTTTGGGGGGAGGAAAAAACAGTTGCATGAATGTTTGACACCTGGCACCTAGTTGCATGCATTTTAGTTATAAAGCATCATCAGCAAAATAAACCCAGGAAGCCTGAAGTCTGTTGTCTTATGGGGATGGAGTGCAACCAAAGATTTTTTTTTTCTGTTCCTAAACTAATTTGTGATCACTTATCTCCTTTGGGATCCAAGCTTCCATAAGCTTGGTTTCATCCAGATAAGTTGGGACTACAATTCCTAGAATTCCCAGCCAGCATGGGTAGCTTCAAAACATCTGAATGGTGTCAGGTAGGGAAAGGCTGCTCTGCATAGAGACTTTTGAGCAATATTTGCATTTTGAAACAATAGCTTTTTGTCATCATTATTTCATAATCTGTGTTTTCTTTGACCACTAATACCTCACTTTGATATACATTTTTGCATTGACAAGTTTATTTATTTAAAGTGTCTGGATTGCAAACTAGCCAAATGCTGTTATGTAACTTCCTAAATTTCATAGTACATGCTCCAAATATCAATATGTTTTTATGTAGTAAACAACCTTTTAAAAAAAATAGATCAAAGTAGTTACAAGAGAAAGAAGTATTTAATTCAAAATACCACTACTCATGTAACATTTACCAGGATCTTCATGACAAACGTACTTTGTAGCCTAGGACATCAGACTCGTTTTCCATTGTTTTCACGCGGTCCCAGTTCAAGCATAGTTTTGAATTGGTCAGTCGCCAGACTATGTTTGCTGGGCGCTGACTTGGAGCTGTAATAAAAAGAAAAGCAAAATATTCATGAAATATTCAATTTCAGATTGCAACCGATGAACAGTTCACACAATTGTTGCAAATTCATCTGAGTTACAATAAATCAAGTCACTCTTTGCTGTGTAAGGTGTTTCTAGTCCTACTCAGAACTGGGGACATATCATTGATATGAAAATTGTATAAAGTTATGTGAACAACTGTCATTATTGCCCACAGTTTGACAATTATTTCTTTTAGTATCCACATGTTGGGTTTCATTAAGAGATTCACATACCGTTTGACTTTCAGTATCTATCAGAACAGAAATTATTGCTGGTGCTGACCTGCATTAATGGGGAAAAGGTTCACTGTCCTTCATGCCTTTTTCTCTCACTGTGGTGAACCTGATAACATTTATTCTTGCTTGGACATGATGGTGGGAGATGACAGCATCTCCTGACTGTCCCAGAAGAATGTTGATGCCAGCATAGGTCATAAAGGTAAGATAAAATTATTCAAGAAGCTGGACAATTCCCACTGGCATTCAGTAGATTTAACTAGGTCTCTTTTAGCACACCACAAGTAAGATATTGATTCAGTATTAACTTTCCTAGGAGATATTAATTCATTTCTGATACTTGGGTATTATTGAACTTGATCCATGCATAGTTTGATCTTATGCCCTTGTGTTACCCAACTGAGAATAAAAACAATTGCATCTCTGCAAATAATAAACCAGGAGAAAATAAACATGGGATGTACACTACCATAGAAACTAACATATAATCATAGCAGATCTAAGGAGAATTGCTTGCTGCCAATCCAGGCAGCTGGGAAACTGAAGAGGGGAACAATTTAAAATGACTGCAAGCTCTGGCTGTTGTTTCCATGGTCAATATTTGGGATGTAAATGAAGAAAGGGGAACTTGTTTATTTATTTATATTGTTATAGTATGTAGGAAAGTCTTGATCTGAAAAGCAGACCTTGCAACTGTGGGAAAACAAGGAGAAGGAGAAGGAGAAGGAGAAGGAGAAGGAGAAGGAGAAGGAGAAGGAGAAGGAGAAGGAGAAGGAGGAGGAGAAGGAGGAGGAGGAGGAGAAGGAGAAGGAGAAGGAGAAGGAGGAGTGTAGGAAATTGTGACTTCTAGGAGATGCTGATCATATGGTACAGCAATGTAGGTAGCAGCCTGGAAGTCTCCTGCAGATGGATGTAAGCTGAAATGAAGATAGTTGAGGCTTTTTAATAAATCTGATAATTGGCCAGAACCTAACAAAGTCTTCTTGTATCTTTTTACTCCCAAACTCTCTCTGAATGCTAGTTTTCTTATGCAACCATGTCTGCCTTTTCTTGGGATCCAGCCTAAGATACTGTAAATTGATGCTAGATTTTTAATTAATCATTTGTACCAACAATTGAAATCAGAATAGCATGTCTTGTTGAAAATTTATAGATATTTATATTATAAATATATTTGAAGCATTCTGTTCATACTTCTAAGTTTAGGTTTTCTGAAAAGCCTATAAAATTGGATAAGACAAAATTAGTCAAAATGGCCATTAAAATGGTCCCTTTTTGTCCGTGTGAAGACTGACCACAAATTCACAGCTGGAAAAAAGAAAGGGGGGAAAAAAAGTGTATAACTAGTTTTTAAAGAATATTGCCCCAAATTATATAATACATAGTTTTTACATTTTTCCCCCCAAGGATAGAGTTGACTGACAGGATAAATATTTCAGATTTATGAATCTCATAGTCAATATCTTGGCACAGGATGGCTGGTTGCACATTATTTAAACAAAGAAATGCAGAGTTCTATGCACAGTTACACAAAAATGTGTACCCACACATACATGCTCACACACAGAGACACACACAGAGACACACACAGAGGTGTATATATGTGTGTCGATGCATGTGCATATCTAATTATCTACCTAACAAATTTAGAAATGCTTTAATTAAAACAAAATAATGTAAAATATTAGACCACAGACTGAGAGCAAGTTGGTTCTGTGGGTGTCATCCAGCTGTAGTTTATGGATAAAACTCCTGCTTACTATTTTATATTTTTAACTGTAGTTGGAGAGGACATCTTCAACCAGAGGCAGGACACAGCTACCCTATTCAGGTATAGTCTCAGCCAATAACAATGTTCCTATGAAGTCCCTACTGGAAGTATTTAAAACTTTCCACCCTGGATCTGGGTAATATTCGCTTCTTCTTTCAGCATAAGTACCTTAGAACTCACTCCTCAGCACTCCCAATCTCCATGCTTTTGGAATGAAGCATCTCATGTAGAACCTTGTATGCAATAAATATTTCTTGGTTCCATTGAAGATCCTATATAACTGCATGTAACTGCTCCTGATCTGCTGTTAATTGCAGATGACAAGTTACATATAAATCCACAAATAGTTCAGAATATTTATCCTCTTCCTTTTCCTTTTCCTTTTCCTTTTCCTTTTCCTTTTCCTTTTCCTTTTCCTTTTCCTTTTCCTTTTCCTTTTCCTCTTCCTCTTCCTCTTCCTCTTCCTCTTCCTCTTCCTCCTCCTCCTATTCTTCTTCTTCTTCTTCTTCTTCTTCTTCTTCTTCTTCTTCTTCTTCTTCTTCTTCTTCTTCTTCTTCTTCTTCTTCTTCTTCTTCTTCTTCTTCTTCTTCTTCTTCTTCTTCTGATTGATGATGATTCACACATCTATATCCTTTATTAAAATATAGTAGATTCAGCCTTAATGTAAAACTTGTTTTTTGACATTATTTTTCTTCCCACTTTTTATAGCATTTTTTTTTAAAGTTCTATCCATGGGATAGATGGAATGATAGATAGATAAAGATAATCTACTTTTTGTTTGTAAAAATGAACTAATTGTGGTGATATGATTCAGAGATAGTCTGGAGACATTGTTATGGCCAAGCAGGCCATGTTGCAATGTTGTTGATTTTCATACACGTAGCCTCTCAATAAAGTCCCCAGCCAGAAAAAGGAGATATACTGTACATCACAATCCAATCCTAGTTGTTCTGTTAGTATTTTATCCAACTAGAATCAGGAATAAATAATAAGCTAATTTTAAATGAAGTGCAGAACCATTAAAGTCATTTTCCCAAAAAGCATTTTCAGATATATGACCAAAATGCTCCATATCTGAAAATATATTTGATATGCATCTGCCTTAATTTGGTACCTTACAGATATCTTGGGACTAAGTGATCATGCAATCTATGAATTCTTGAACCTGTAGCCCCAATACATCCAGCAAGCATCTATTTGAAGAACAGTAATATACATAATTTCAAATTGGATATGCAAAATAGGATTCTTTTAGTGAAGGACCCTATGTCCCTTATTCAGATGTAAGGAATGCTTCTGTTGCCTTAAAGAGATGGGGTAGTTACTGCTGTATGGCAAAGGATTGGTTCAACCTATAATCTTTCCCCCACTCTCTTTTTGATGTGCACTATGATGAACACTGTTTATAAGGATTCAGCATGCATTAAAAATAAATAACCACAAAGCACCCTTTACCTGGGCATTAGAGGCCACCTCTCCACATGTAACCTAAAAAGGAGAAAAAGTTAAAACAAAAAAGGGCAAGGTGATATTCCAGTGAGTTAAATATATTTATTGGGGGCCAATCTTATAACCTAAAGGAGATTATGAACAAGCAAGATTAACAGTAGCCCTATCAACTTAATAGAAGATAAATGGAAACACTTTTTTTTTTTTTTTTTACAGAGGATTGTAAACATCATTCCAGCTTTCATGCATGTCCAATTATACTTAATCAAGGAGGGAAACTGAGCATGAAAATGTTTGCATTATGAAACTTAGATGTCTCTGTCAGAGTTTTTAAGCTTCCTCTGTTTAGACCAGTGTTTCTCAACCTTGACAACTTGAAGATGTGTGGACTTCAACTCTCAGAATTCCCCAGCAGCATGCAACTAACAGAGTTGTACAAGTCTGCTTGTGTTCTTCTCCTTCCTCTTATACCGCAGTGAGTCATGGAGATACCAGCCAGACTCTCTTCCTATCTCCTTTCCCAGGCCTGAAGGAATACTTCTGCCCTTTTTGTTTGAGTAGAGGCTTCTGAATATTTCCCTCAAGGCCATTTCCATGGCTCTCTACTCTACCTTAGACTATTATTGTTATGGTTGGTCGCAGACTGGATTTTATCCACCTATAGAGTCCTTCCCAAGGACCTGGGATAGGCAGATGTTGTCTGATGGCATTAAAGGTATCATCACAGGATGTAAACTGTTCAAAGTATTTTTATTGTTGTTGTTGATGTTGTTGTTATTATTATTATTAGCCACCCAACTCCCAGTGATTCTGGGCACTTTACAAATTGTTAAAAACATTTAGAAATGAAGAAACAACCCGAAACACAAAAACAACAAACAACAAAAGAAACAAAGATGGCAGAACAAACAAACCCAGGTGGGAACAAAGAAAAAGAAGAAAAGGAGTCATTAATCATCCTCACCAAAGGCCTAGGTGAAGAGCCAGGTCTTCAGGGCCCTTTGAAACATCAGTGGGGTGGGAGCCATTTGAATCTCAGGAAAACCTCATTCCAGAAGGTAAGCACTGCTGCCGAGAATGTATACTTCTGGGATCCAGTTAGATGACATTGTTTATTTGAAGGAACCTGGAGCACACCAGATTCTACAATCTACAAGATCAAAGTGGCCAGGCACATACTATGGGAGACATGCGGTCTCTCAAGTATACAGGACTGATGCTATGTAGGGCTGTATAGGTATCTGTCAACACCGTGAATTGCACCTGGAAACAAACTGGCAACCAGTGCAGCCTACAAAGCAGAGGTGTTACATGGGCATATCAAGGCATCCCCATCACTGCTTATGCTGCTGCATTCTGGACCAGCTGAAGCTTCTGGGTGATCTTCAAGGGCAGCCCATGTAGAGTGTGTGGCAGTAGTCAAACTGTGAGGTTACCAGGGTATGAATATCTGAAGGGCCTCTCAATCCAGGAAAGGGTGCAACTGGCATCCCAAATGAAGCTGGGCAAAGCTCTTCCTGGTCACAGCTGCAACCTGCTCATCAAGCAGAGCTGTGATTCCAGGAAGACCCCCAAATTGTGCACCACCCTTTGAATGGGGAAGTGCTACCCTATCCAAAGTCAAAGACTGAGATTTTGAAGGTGCATGTTATGCCAGTGAAAATAGATATGGATTCATTAATGTGGTAAAAGAGTCTGGCAAATAATGCCCCAAAGCCAACTGAAATGAATGCATTTAAGCACACCTAATTCCTTCATAGATGGTGGATTTCTTATAGTAGGTTATAATGAAATAGCAACACTCATTTTCTCCTAATACTTTTATCAATAAGAAAATAAGTACATGCCCAAAGGCCAAAGCAAACAAAAAGAGGACTATGCTTCTTTTTCTTTATCATATTATTGTTAGATGCTGAAATTTCAAATGTTTACAAGCATTTCAACACTTTTAAACTCAAGGTTGGTAGAAATTCCAGCTGTAAATGTGATCAAGCCTTCAAAATGACAAAAGGACTATTTTTTTTTTTAAGCATTTATTATTTCTATTCCCAAATTATATACTGTATGGAACTTAGTGTGAATATAAACACTAAAGCATTTATTTATTTTGTTTTATATAAAGTAGAAATGTACAACCAAGGCGTCTGCAGAATCTAATGGTCTTTGTCACCAAAGAAATGGAAGAAATTAGCTTATGACTTAGGCTCCACCACTTACATATATCTGGGCAACATCACCATATAAATATTAAAAAGGGGTGGAGCTTGCACCATAATGTCACACTGCTCATTTCATCATTTGCCCTCCCCCAGAGGCACCCATTTACTGTCCTCACTGTACTGTCCAGTTGTGAACTTGTTAAAAATGTAAATGCCCAAGAGATAGATGAATATAGGAGACAGGAGGGTTTCATTTAAGAATATTGACCAACACACGAATACATTTCATAATCCATGGAATACAAGCATTATCTGGGGAAAAAAAGAAGCCACTTTTGATTTTAGTCATTTATTGTAATTAAGAATCCATGTCATAGCTTGCTGTTCAAATGGTTTGGATGTTTTTATACTGGATTGAAAGGATTCTTCATTTACTGTGAATCAAAGGCACGTGTGCTTTTCAGTCACTGCCAGCTGAAGATACTCACGTGATTTTTTTGTAGTTACATTCACTGGAACACTGGATGGTCCAGTTCCAGCTGTGTTGTAAGCCCTCACTGTGGCATAATACACGGTATTGGCCTTAAGGCTGGTAATGTTTTTTGCTGTTACGTTGCCAATGACTCTGACTTTCCCAGTTGTTGAGTCCTTTGAATCATCCATCCAATATAAGACCTAAAGTTTAATAACGAAGACAGAATTTTTCTCCCTCAATTATGACCAGAAATGTTGAAAACTAAAGCTTCAGAAGGGACAAATCATTTTAAAAATATCACCAGGATATAAAAAGAGTAGCACACATCACATATTAAATATAAAATACATGTAGGCGCACAAATTAATATTTTCCTTTTTTAAACATCCAAATGTGAAATTATTTTTATCCATGCAGTTATAATTAAACAGCTACTGACTTAGACATTTTTTTGAGTTTTAACAAATGTTTGAAGAAGACTAGTTAGTAGTCTATCAACTATCTTGAAATTAGCTATTCTAACAACAAAGTCATTTCCCAAGTGTGGATTACTCACACAAAGTGGGAGGTAGCAGCTAACTTAGCAGAACTCCAAATTTCGAAGAACTAAAATAATGATCAGGAAAAAATAGCCTAACAGACAGACTGACAGATGTAACCAGGTCCGAAAACACCACTGAGGTCCAAACCCTGCTTCTTGACACTGGAACGGCAACTCACTGTTGCAGAGGAAAATAACAGAACATTATTCTTTAGAGCTGTCATTGGCCCTAAATATCTATAGAAATTACGCCTTTAGTGAGATGCAGCAGGTTCAGAGATGTGTAGTTACTACTTTGTTATCTCTCCTCGTTCTGCTGTTAAGTACAGTACAGGGTCAAGCTGTTAGAATTACAGTTCTAATCTTGGCATCTCTCATATATCAGAGTGCTGTGCTGCATTTCAAAGGATACAACTGTAGTGTCTTCACACTTTGAATGATACCTATGTTTCCAGTCTTGTTATTTTGCATCCTTAATCAGTTGTAAAGTAATTCTTCCCTGTATCTGGCATGTGCATATTCACATTGTCTTTAATCAACATTCTACGTAAGATCTATATATCCTTGCAGCCTTTGCTTTTAGCTTTTCTGTGTGCAAGAAACCAGTCGCTCACTCTGAAGCTTTGAAACAATTAAATGATTGTTGGATCTTCTCCAGTTATTGGAGAATTTTCTTGGTAAAAATTTCACGACAGTACTTAATGGAGTAAGCTATACTGCTTGCTAGCTTGCTACTGAGATAAATGTCTTAAATGTGGGTGCCATCTTCCTTACATCTTTTTTCCATTTCCATATTTATTCATTATCTGAGGCCCTTCTAGAGATTCCTGTTGGCAATAATGGAGAGTAATACATTTTTGGTGGTAGTTCCCAACTATTGATGCCTCCCAGTTGAATTCTCTAACCTCTAATCCTATATTCCTTTTTTAGGTGTTTGGTCCATAATCCAGTTGTTTAGTATATTTCCTTCCTTCCTTCCTTCCTTCCTTCCTTCCTTCCTTCCTTCCTTCCTTCCTTCCTTCCTTCCTTCCTTCCTTCCTTCCTTCCTTCCTTCCTTCCTTCCTTCCTTCCTTCCTTCCCTTCTTTCCAAAAAAGGGACATAATTTTTTTTAAAGATAACATTCTACCTGTAATGGCATAATGAGATAGAAATGACTTAAATCAAAGAAAGGGTCAGTTGTCAAAAGTGAAATTCAGATGGTGAGAAAGTACACTAAAGAACACATGTGAACTTAGTGAACAGACAAGGTTATTTTAGAGAATACAGCAGATGGATACAGATGGGAAGCATATATTTTGGCTGATAATATCTAATAGGTTTTCAATGACACCACCTCATAGCCAAGAATCCTTCCAGTATGTCTGCTCCATGCAAGAGGGTTCCAAGAGACTTCCACTTCAGAAGACGAGAAGCTTTGTATTGAAATGCCAGTTGGTGCTATCTGGGGCTCTAGGAAAAAGAATAGGCACAGCAAACCTTGTTACTTAATTTTTTAGCAGACTATTGGTGAAAACATTGTGAACATAGTTGCATAATTGTTAAGGTGAAAGATAGAACAAACTGCATAATAGATCTGAAGTAATAAGGTTTATAGTCTAATCTGTAAGATTTATGTCTTCATTCAAAGATTTCCTGTGTATTAAGCATCAAACCACCATAACATCATGCTCATATTGCACCAAATCTATTAATGACAGCATTTCAGGTGGGTTTCCAAATTCTGTTTCAGAGGACATAAATAGATAGAAACAGTGAGATAGGTACTACTTTACTTACCATCCTCTCCAGAGTACACAAGGGATACTGGGCTCAGGGTGCCTATTCCTTCATGATTAAAGACACCTACTTTTACTTCAAAGGGAAATAGTGGCGGGATGCTTTCATTTCTGTAGACATATTTGGATGCTTCCACTGAAGTCACCACTGCTTTAGTCCAGCTCAAGGAGCCAACCGGCCGAAACATAATCAGGTATCCAAATCCTTCCCCATTTTGTAGTTCTTCAGGAATTGACTGCAAGAAGCATAATAATCACTTCTAACCACTGTACCTGCTCTCTTCATCCCATCCATATATTTTAGGTGCATTGAGTTGGTTGACTGGACCTTGAAGAGAAAATGTTTGTTCCACCAGTCAACGCAATATTGAAAATAATAATTAAAAGAAAAATCTATTGAGACAATCAATTAAGAGACAAAAGACCTAACCAGCAACATTAAAATTATATACTTAAACAAACAACAACAACAAAAAAAGGGGGGGAGAGAGAGAAGGGTCAATGGGGAAAAAAATAACTACAATATAAACCCAAACAATTAAGAACTGAAACAGCATTTCTTTATTAAAATACTCCATAACAGTGACCACTGAGCTCCCAGCTAAACTAACTGAGAGGCCCGACAATAGATTGACAAAGTATAATATAGAAGATAGAAAAAGTACATCAACAGTCCTGAATAACTAATTACATTACATGGGCAAGCAAAAAAAAAAAAACCCAACCGCATATCAGCAATAAGATAGTCAGCCAGACCCAGACTTGGTGCTTTGGTCTTTTCATCAAGATCTACATTTCTCTGTATTTTAGAGTAAGGTGACATTTTTCCATACTTCTTGCCAAAATGCAAGTCCACACCTTATTATCTGCTTTCTGTCTCATTACCCTGGGTCACTTTAAACTGAATTCTATTATCAAAGGGCACCCTGATTCCCAACAACTTTCTTAGTTCCACACAATCTTCTATCAACACAGAAGACATGATTTAAACAGAAAAATCTGTTTTAACGAAGAATATCAACTTTTCAAGACTATTAACTTTTAAACTAAAAAGAAGACTATCACTATTATCTCAGATTCAAACTGACTTTTCTCCCCTTCCTTTTCAACCCGCACTTTGCAATCTTAACCAGTTAGCTTTGAGATCTTACAATGGAAGAGGAGAAATGCAGCAGCTAAGGTATGCGCTGACTGCATTGGACACTTTTGTACCATATAACATGAGATCTTTGATAGGCTCACCTAACAGGTTTATTTCATGAGAACTGGGTGGGTGATGGAATTCAAATTGTTACCAGCCCAGCTCCGAATCTGCTTAGGTTTTTTGAGATCATTCAAGGTCAGCTAGCTTCTGCTGCCATCTGTGACTATCAGCATCTAAGTAATTATACATTCTGCTGTTTACTCTTGTCTGAGTCTTATGGAATAAAAAAGTTATACAGTGGCAATATTAAGTTTATTTATATCCATAATTTATTGGATTTTCTTTTCTTTATTTTAGTTTCTTAGGCTTGAAATATTAACTGGTAGATGATGGATGGCCAGAAGATGTGTGTGTGTGAATGGACATCGCTTACATAATTTAAATTGTTCCTGATGCTCCTGTAATCTCAGATTTAATCAGCTGGCTATTCCATTCATCATAGTAAAGCAGGACTATGGTGTTCTGTTGTGTTAGCTAGTTCCTAGAAGTAAAAGCTTCATGTCAAATTCAAATTAATTTGGAGCATCTGGGGGACTCAGATATTCTCTATGTTATTTTTTCTTCTTCTTCCTGGTATAAAGAAGAGAGAGATTATGAAAGGATGACTTCAGTGTATGGTGGCAAGTATATTTTAAAAGCCACTATTTACAAAGTGCCATTAATTTTTGGCCTGTAGTTTATATTCATTTACTTTAAAAAGCATGAAAATGATTGGAAGGTATGAAGAAATATTTTATATATATAAAAACTCCTGTTGCACCACTTACCCATTTTCTTTCTAATGAACCAAAATGCCCATTTTGTTCTGAGCTTTTCTTCCTTTTTTCCTGGCATTACACACAGAAAGCAACTGTCAGCTGTCAAGTCAATGGGAATAAAGGACTAGCACCCTTTATGTGCTCCTTGTCACATGCTGACAGAGGAACATTTTTTTCTCAGAAAGTTGGGTGTCATGCAGCTGTTTCTTAAAATAATACAGCTGAAATGTTACATTGGACTTATGCCATAGCTATAGTTGTAAAATAAATAAAAGAAATTTCTCCTTCTCACTTACAGCATATAGTGCACAGATACACACATACCAACTATATGTTCATAGTTCTTCATTCATTCATTTATTTGTTACATCACAAAGCCCAAAGCAATTCTCAGCTGTTTAGAATACTGCTAAAAACAAAGCATACCACAAAAATCTAGAAAAACAGAAACAGTGATCTATAACCATATAACAATATACATCCTGAGGCACAAACCCGAACTCAGTTCCCAAGCCCTACAGTAAAGCTGTCTTTATAGCCTTTCAGGAAAATTCCAAACTGAGTGCCAACTGAACCTTGGGGCGAAGCTGTTCCACAAGATGGTTATCACCCCAGAAAAACATTATTTTGGAGATTCACTCCTCTTACCTCACACATGTGGGAACCAGGATGAGAAAACAAGGTTGATCAATTCTAACCTTTGCATGTGGTCCAGAAAGATACCATTGTTGATGGTATTGAATGCTGCCAAGTGGTCAGGTAGGATGTGAAAGGGACATACACCCCACATCAGGTCCTGATGAAAAGTTATCTACCAGAGTAACCAATGCCAAAAACACATCTATTTTCTGTAGTGTTTCTGGAACATTATTTGTCCTAGTTCTTTAGATTTCTGCACTTTATTCAGTCTGACTGGTTTTTAAATTGGAATATTCTTCACATCAAATGGAAAAGATGCATGGTAATGAAACAAAGATTTACATCAATCAGTTTTTAGTGGAATTTAATCCTTCTGCAAAGTAGCCCTTACATGAAGACCTAGCTCTCCTGAGAAATCTATAATGTTGGGAAAGATGAAAGGAAAAGGAAGAAAAGAATGACTAGCAGCAAGCTGGATGAACTTAATCACAGTGACAATGGATGCACTGTTGGAAGACCTGAAGGACCAGACTGGGGATAGATCTTCCTGGAGAAAATCTATATATGTGGTTGCTAATAGTTGACACCAACATGATGGCACATAATCAAAGTAGCCCTGGAGAAACTGATTTTATGAAGCTTATTAAAAGAAATATACAACATAGGCTTTTAATTATTTTGCCAGTACAAATATGAAATTTTTAGACATTTGGAGGCAATGAGAAAAATGTGTTTTTCTGCCTGCTTTTCTTTTCAAACTACAAAAAATTGAATGCATATAAAATTTAATGTTTTATATCATTTACAGCTATAAAATATATTATGTATAACTTGGGTTATTCCTGAACCCATCATCCAAAAATCTTAGCATCTTCATCTTACCAGGATTCATTCTCAATTTATTGGCCCTTATCCAGCCAACATTGCAAATTGAGCAGGTGAAGAATGAAGGCAAAAGTAAACGAGAAGAAGTATGTAGTTATTTCAATTGTTGTTGCTGATAATTATGTAATTATAGTAGGTGGGGATAAGGAACTGTCAGTCTCAAATTGTTGCTGGAATATAACTCCTAACAGCTCCATCCATCCAGGATGGCCAAAGTTGAGACATGTTTGGTATTATAATTTGTTTATTTGATTATGATTGATTAGGTGCCATCAAGTTGATATGATCTGTTAGGGACAACATAGATAGTTCTTCACCAGAATGATCTAACCCCAGCCTGGCCCTTCAGGTCTTCCAATTTAAGCTATATGATACTTCAGTAGAAAGTAACTTAGAGCAACAGTTCCAGATCCAGCATACAGATTAAATATATATATGAATTTAAAAAATCAGTAAAATATATAACACAATATTACTCTGAGATAAACTAACAACAGTTGCTGCAAACACTGTTCTCAAGCAGGGACTGGTTCACGTCAGTTCCAGCTGTGTCAAGGCTGTTTCTGAGATAGAAACAAATTCTTAGAGAGTCCCTGAAACAATTTTTTTCCCTAAAAAGTTTTAATACATGGTGGCCACAACAGAAGTGAAAAAGGAGCAGAGGTGAGCATGGATAAGTCCCCCAATTCCGTTCTCAGTGGACATTTAAAAAACAAAAAACAAAACCAAAAGCATTACATTTTAGCAAAATTGGGAAATATCTGGAGAGTAGCTATCTGGCTCAACTGTATTGTCCAACTGTATGTGTGTGTGTGTGTGTGTGTGCATGTGTGTGCATGTGTGTGTGTGTGTGTGTGTGTGTATATATATATATATATATATATATATATATATACACATACATACATACATACATACATACATACATACATACATACATATACAGACAATAAGTATTCAGCTGGTAGCACTATTTAAAAGCAAGCTTGAAAACTAAACCCATAAATGCTATAGAGAACGTGCACTATGGAGTTGCAGAGATTATTATTCCTGCTTTGCTGGAAAGCAGGCCATACCTATGATTAGATAATGCAAGAGAGTTGCTTGTTTGACTCTGGCAGGCAGGAGTCAGCTCTGAGATAATGAAACATGGAGTTATGGGTGACACGTTCCCTGCGCATCCTCATAAGCTAAACTTTTATCCTCAGATGTGATGCAGAACACTGTCCCATGAGCAGTGAAAAACCCAAATCTAACTATGAGTCTAGTCAGCGTACGTGAAAGGAATAAGAGGCAACATCAGATCTTAGGCAGGGAAATACTTTGGGTTATCCTTGCTGGAGTGTTTCTTCACTATCCTCCAAAGTCACCGTTCACTAGAAATCCATGTTGATTTCATTGGAACTTACTCACTAGTAAATAAACCTAGGTTGAAGTCTTATGTATGAATTTTCTGTTTGCCAGCTAAATATTCATACAGTGGTACTTGATACTGAAAGGCCTAATCCTTTTTTTTTTTTTTTATGTATGACAAGATATAACTTATTATATTCCAAAATAAAAAGGGTGGAGGGACTGACAAGCAAATAAAACTGTGTAAAGTGTTTCATGCGGAAAACACTCAGACAGATTGGAATGTTAAGCTGCCTTCTGCATAACAATGATAAGCGGGCTATAGATGACTTCCAAATATCTTTACCACATTTCTCTCAGTTTACTCTTCTAAATTGCTAACAATGGCACAACAAAGTGATTTTGTTAGAGCTGTATTATAGGTTCCATTCATTATCTTGAAGAATTGAGATTGATTTACAAATTACCTCCCATGTGATGACAAGTTCAGATCGGCTTCCTCCACCTCCACTCACATTTGTGGGTGCCACTGTAGGAACTGACAGAAAGAAACACATACACACACACACAACAGACATTTATATTTTTTTAAAAAAAATCTGTCATATGCATGCATGGCTTTGTGAAAGGAAGGGGATAATGTGAAATCCAAAGTGACAGAGAGGTTTATATCACCACAGCTAGCTATGGGAAAAGAATAATAGGTTACTGAATTCCACTACTCTCTGGCTCACTGTATTCTTATTTGAACTGACCACGACTATATCTACAAATAAAATGTGGAAATTGTACATTGAATCTAACAGGGAGATTATGCTGGTAGTCCAGCTCCATCAAGATTTGGGGCTTGGTTTTGACATCCATTGGGATAGCAGTTTCCAGAAAACCCAGCCAGCTGTCATTGTGATATAACTAATGTCTCTGTCATAGATCATCTCACTGAAATCAATCTGAAGCAATAGGCATCTATAGGAGACTTCTGGATAGGCTGGAATCCTATACCCACTTACAGATAGTCCTTGACTTACAACCACAATTGGGACCAGAACTTCCATTGCCAAGTGATGCAGTTGTTATGTAAGTCACACCTGATTTTACAATCTTTTTTGCCACAGTCATTAAGTGAATCTGGCTTCCCCCACTGATTTTGCTTGCTGGAAGCTCCCTGGGAAGATCGCAAATGGTGATCATGTGACCCCAGGACTCTGCAACTGTCGTAAATACATACTGGTTGTCAGGCACCCAAATTTTAATCATGTGACTGCAGGGATGCTGTGATGGTTGTAAGTCAGTTTTTTTCAACACCATCATAACTTTGAATGGTTGTTAAATGAATGGTCATAAGTCGAGAACTAACTGTACTTGAACTCATAGGATTTACTTTTGTGTAGATATATCTGTTACCACCAATGCCACAAAATTATCCACATCATGAGCTACTGGATACCTTATAGTTCTTGTATAGTAATGCCTCAACATATCTTGACTTCCAATCTACAGTATAGCCAAGAAACATAACCTTTTCATCTTTGACAAATTTCTGATTTCTTTTACTGCTAGATACTCTATATTCACCAAAATAAATTTATATTTTATTTTTTGATCGAAATACATTGTCAAATTTTGCTGTTATCAATAACTTTGAGTGAATTGTTTTGGAGTTGCCAAACATGGGAAAGGGGAATGGGATGATTAACTAAAATGAAGAATTAAAATGAGACTTTTAAGCCAAGCACAGCTAACATTCCACTGTCCAATGAACTAGTTAATGCTCAATTAGAGCTTGCATTAAATAAGTTAAGTATTTACTGTATTTGCACGGAAAAGAAATTTATACCACTGCTCAACAAAGCCTCAACTGGATCATAGTTGAGAATCAGATGAAAATTTACAGTTAACTGCACAATTAATTCTTAGTTCCATTTTAATGAAATGAGTGGTGGCTCATTTGCTTCTAGAAAAAGTATCAATGCATGATCAGGTTTCAGTTGGCAATATAGACCTTATAAGACAAACTCTCCATTCCCCCTTTTATTACCATTTGTCACACCTGTTGCTCTGAGGCTGATTTTAATTAGCAATCTAACCATTTAGCAGAGAGCTACAAAATACAATTTGTTCCCTATTGTGTTTGGAACACTTATATAGCTAAAGTGAGTGGGGTTTATCCAAATCTCTAGGTCCTGCATAGTACATGAAAGCTGCTGTTTTATTTCTGTATCTTCCATACTGTAGATTTCAACACTCCTACAAAGGAGATATCTAACATGAATAAAGCTGTTCATTAAAGGTCATTTGAATAACTTTTGTTGAAAAAAATCCCTATCCCTTTCTGCTTTCTCTTTAGAATGTTTCAGCATATAAAATACTCTAAGTAGCATAAAAAGGGGGGAAAATGATATAGGTTCCATTTAACATATTTAGTTAAACAATTATATGCTGAGAATATTAAGCTTTCTGAATATTTGGAATGTGTTCAGTATTGGTAATCAAGGAGTGAGATGGGTTTCCCCTCTCTGATAAAATATACTGCTATATAGGGGGTGTAGGGCAAATTCGATGGGTGCACAGGTTCAGAGGAAGAATGGTAAGTCCAATAACATATATAATTATTTATTTATTTAGTTTGCAATTATGATAAAAAATGAGCAGAGGAACAATTGATATACCCTTAATTTATGTAAAAAAACAACCATAGGGTGGGCTGACTTTTATATTTCTTTGTAGAATTAAATTTATCTATTTAATTATTTAGTTTATGTAGCTACCCATTGCAGTCAAGTGACTCTAGGTGCCTCACAACAGAAAACATAAAAACACAATGATATATGAAGAAAACTGTATTTACAGTAATTACAATAAACAGTAATAATTCCATACATGCTAGGCTTAGTTTACAACCTGGTCTTAATGCCTGAGGGAAAAACCAGGTCTTCAAGGCTTTCTGGAAGGCAAACAAGGATGGGGTGATCCAGATCTCAGGGGGAGATGTTATTCCATTGGGCAAGCTGCATGACAGAAAAGGCATACTTCCTGTGTTCCACTAGAGGACATTGTTTCACATAAGGGACCTAAAGCATGCCTATCCTGCTAGATATGGTAGGAGAGACAGAGAGGTGGTACTGCAAATAACCTGATTCTGTGCCATGTAATTGATTCTGTGCCATCAAGTCATTTTTTTACTTCTAGCAACCACATAAATAGATTTTCTACATGGTTATCATTTCTAATCTGGTCTTCCAACAGTGCACTCATCACCACTGTAACTGAGTCAATCCACCTTGCTGCTGGTCATCATCTTCTTTTCTTTCCTTCTACCTTTCCCAGCATTAGAGCCTTCTCTACAGACCCAGGTCTTCACATAACATGTCCTAAGTAGGATAATTTATTCTGGTCATTTGTGCCTCAAGTAAGAACTCTTGGGTTGATTTGTTCAATGATCCATTTGTTTGTTTTCTTGGCTGTTCACATTATTCTCAAGAGTCTTCTCCAACACCAAAGTTCAAAAGAGTCAATACTCTTCCTATCCTGCTTCTTTAAAGGCCAACTTTCTCTTTCATAAATTGTCACCATGTCTAATACCATGGCTTGCACAATACTGATATTTGTAGATATGGAGATATCATGGCATTTGAATATCTTTTCCAAGGCTTTCATAGCTGCTTTACCAAGTGCTAGTCTGAAGCATATTTCCTGACTACTTGTTCCTTTACTGTTGACGGTTGATCCTAAAAGGCAGAAGCTTTTTACTACTTCAATATCTTCATTTCCAATTCTAAGGTTGGTTGTTCTAACTGTTGTCATTAGTTTGGTCTTCTTTATATTTAATTTTAGTCCCTTTTTTTTCATTTTGCTCTTTAATTATATTGCTAGGGCTTGAAGATCCTTTACATTTTTGGCTATCAGAGTAGTATAATCAGCATAGTGCACATTATTGATGTCTCTTCCTCCAATTTTAAACCACCCTCATCTTCTTCCAATCCAGCTTCCCTTAATATAATTCAGCATATAGGCTGAATCAATAAGGGGGGAGTATACAGCCTTGTCACACTCCTTTGCCAACCTGAGGCCAGTCTGCTTCACCATATTCTGTCTGTACTATGGCTTCCTGACCTGCATTTAAGTTTCCCATGAGGACGATGAGATGTTCTGGGATTCCCATTTTTCTGAGCACTTTCCACACAATTGATATGATTGACACAATCAAAGGCCTTTCTATAATCAATGAAGCATAAGACTTATTTTTGGGGTTTTTTTTTTTTTTTTGGCTTTCTCAATTATCCAGTATGCATCTGGAATAATGTCTCATGTTCCTTGGTCTTTCCTAAAGCCAGCTTGAAATCTCACATCTCTTTTTCCATGTAGGACTCTAATCTGCATTGGATGATCCTAAACAGTATTTTGCTACCATGTGAAATTAGGATATTGTATGACAGTTTGCACACTCTGTTAAGTCTTCTTTGTTGATATTGAAATGTAGATTGACCTCTTCCAATCTGTTGGCCACTGTATTGTTCTCCAAATTTGCTGGCATAGCTTGGCTAGAAATGTGGCTGATTCCTCTTCTGCTGCTTGCCATTTTTGTGTGGGTATTCCATCAGAAATAGTCATCAAAAGGCTATTCCTGTAGCCCTTTGATTTGGTAATGAGTGGAGTGCTGATCTAACTTCTAATACTAGAGGTTCTAGTAAGTACAGAATATCTAAGGTATCTTGGATGTTGAGGTCTGTACAGTGTTTCAGTATACTTCGATTTTAGTTTGATCTACTTTGAATTGGTTACTATCTGTCCATTGGCATCCTTTAGCATACCAGTTCCAGGCTGGAATCTCCTTCTGAGTTCAGAAGTCTTTTGGAAGGAAACTTTCCATTTTTCCACGTCTGTTACCATCTTCAATATCTTTACAGATGTTTTTGTAATACTTCTTGTCTCTTCTAACAGGTCTCTGAAACAAGTGACCACCAGCACCTTAAATTGCACCTGGAAGTCTACTGGGAGGCAGTACAGCTTGTAAAGCAGTGATATTTCATTGGCATACTATGATGAACTCCAAACTGCCCACAACATTGAATTCTGGACCAGCTATAGTTTCTGAATGCTCTTCAGGGGAAGCACAATATAGAGTGTGTTGCAGTAGTCCATCCATGAGGTGACTAAAGCATAAGCGACCATGAGCACAGCCTCCTGATCTAGGAATAGGCATAACTGACACACAGGATCAAGTTGTGCAAAGACCCTACTGGCCACAGCTGCCACCTGCTCCTTGAATGAGTAGCCACAAGTCTAGAAAGCCTTCCAAATTGTGCACCAGCTCTGTCTGAGGGAGTGTTACTCCATCCAGAGTCAAAGGTGGTAAAGCACCAGAATCAGAGGGCTCTAAATCCCACAGCCACTCAGTATTTCTGGAGTTGAGTCAAAGTCTCTTCTTCCCATCTTGTCTCTCACAGTCTCCAGGCACTGGGAAAGAACCTTGACAATATCACTTAGCCAGCCAAGGGCAGGGACGTACAGTTGAGCATCATCAGCATACTGATGTTATTTAACTTTGTGTCAGCAAATGACATCACCTAACAGCTTTATGTAGATGTTAAATAGGAGTGGAGAGAGACCATAGTCCGCTGCCACCTCATATTGCAGGGTCTAGTGCTAGAGCTCTCCCTCTATGAACATTGACAGAGCAGCATTGGAGGAAGGAGAATTCGTGTAAAACAGTGACCTCTAGGCCCAAACCTCTAAACAGTCCAAAATGATACCATGATTAATGGTATCAATTCACTGAGATATCAAGGAGGGCCAGGATAGGTGCACTACCCCTGTCCTAGGTCCATCAGAGGAAATCTGTAAGTGCAATCAATGCCATCTTGGAACTACTGTATAATCTAGACTGAAACCTGACTAAAAAGGGTCTAGGTAATTCACTTCCTCCAGGGCGTTTTGAACCTGTAATCCTACCACCTGCTCAACAACCTGACTCAAAAAGGAAAGGTTGGAGACTGGATGAAAGTTGTGCAGTTCTGTTGGATCCAGTGATGGCTTCTTCAGGAGTTGGTGAACCACCACTTCTTTCAAAGTGAACAGAACTCTCTAGCTGCCTCTGCCTCTGAGTAGCCAGTTTGAAGTCTGCCAGTAGCATAAGTCTGGGAAACTGTACTGGCAGCCCAGTCATGTCATCAAGCACTCAGTAGGGAAGCCACTATGCAACAGGGAGGCTGATATAAAAGCAGTAGACCCAATTAACTTCACAAACAGGGTCTCACATCTAGTTATTTCCAATACAGATACTGGCAGCTACAAGTTTCTTAGATGATAGTAGCCACTTGACATCTTGCTTAAGAGTTACAGCTGGGTGCCACACTCAAACCCATCCCCTCTGTGCCCAAGCAAATTTCAGTAATGCATAGCAAGTCAGCCCTCTTATCCATGAATAAATCAAGGCAAGTTTTTTTACACACCAACATTACATTAAGCAGTAGCAGTAATCAGAGACTAGGGCACAAAAGCTCCAAACAGCAGGCATAAGGGTTGAACATTTACTTGAATTGGTTGTGTTACTGAGCAGTGTGTTAAGAAACTCTTTTAAGTATTTCACATTTCTGAACAAGATGGAAAAGCAAGTTGCTGAAATAGATCCATGGACAGTGCCAGGTTTAAGAATCTTTTTTTGCGGGGCTGGAGGTGGTGTGGGGGGCTGCTGGCCATCATTCCATTCCCCCCAAAGGGAGGGAGAGAAAGAAAGGAATGGCCACTTAATACTTTTATATCTACACACAACTGTCTTCATATACATATACACATACAAACACATATATATTCTGATAAAAAACTAGGAATAGAAAAGGATGTAATTTTTGCTGTTAATCTGGTAAAAGTTAAAAGAACTGGAATGCATATATGCACTAAGTTTTGTACACTGATGCCAGTCTTTTTTTTTTTTTTTTCCTTTTAATCAATGAGGTCTACACAGCAGCATCCACTGGGGCCTTTAAACCAATTAATCTGATGAAAGCAGCATTGTACCACTAGATTCAAGCCCCACCCCTTTTGTATCTCCATTGCTGTACATGCTAAAGGCACAGAGCCTGTGGCATGATTGCATCATGCTGCCTTTGCCATTTTACTGAAAGCAGCTCGAGCCTACAAATATTCCTGGGTTTGCAACTGGGAAAAAAAAAAAGTCTTGAAAAATATGTATAAAAATAATGCACATTTTAGGAAATGTATGTGTGCAAATACATTAGGAAAGTCTTAATGAGTAGGATTGTATGCATTCAGATAGTTGCGTGTATGTCAGTATTATATAACTATGTTAATACTATAAATGTTATATATACTAGTATAAATGTGCTGATTAATATCCAACAGAATTTACTGATTTCTCCTTCCTTCCTTCCTTCCTTCCTTCCTTCCTTCCTTCCTTCCTTCCTTCCTTCCTTCCTTCCTTCCTTCCTTCCTTCCTTCCTTCCTTCCTTCCTTCTTTCTTTCTTTCTTTCTTTCTTTCTTTCTTTCTTTCTTTCTTTCTTTCTTTCTTTCTCAGTGCTATTCTATACATCTGTACAGAAGTAAGTTTAAGCAAGTACAATAAGGCTTAGACCAGGAAAATGGATATATAATTATACCCTTTAAAAAGAAATATTTTATTGAAGAGAGATAATAATACCACAAGGCACTTTTCCTTCATGGCTGGATCTAGGAGCAGTTGAAAACCCCCCTCCAAGGTGTGATAAGTGATCAAAAGAAAAAGAGAGCATTGTCTGGCACCCTTGGCATCCTCTCCCCCCTGCCCTGAATTTTTCCCCCATTATGGAAGATTTTATATTGCAGTTTAGCTATTATTAGTCTTAAATTAATGTGAAGTACTTTAGCTGCCAATATTTAGCTGGAAAATGGGGACAGAGAAATATAAAAAATAAATACAAATAACCTTCAAATCCCTTTATTGTGCTTTGAAGGTTACTGAAAAGTAAGCCATTGTGATTTAATGTTATAATGAGTAAAGCTGCATTTGAAGAGCTTCTAAACCCATCAACAATATTTTAAGTAGCTTACTCGATGCTTTGGTTCTTAGTAGCTCAGATGGTGTGCTCGGTTCCCCAATTCCAACACTGTTGGCAGCAACAACTCGAAACTCATATTCAACCCAGGGGTTTAGATCAACCACTGTAGCTGTGTGGGTCTTCCCGTTAATAACTTCAGGAACTTAACAAAAACAAAGAAGAAAAGGGTTAGAGACCTAACAGCTGAAAACAGCATAGAATGTAAGTTGGAAATATGTACCTGTTGAAACTGCTTGCCATCCAATGGAAAAAGGGGTCCTTGTCTGAACTGTGTATGTGTGGACAGGACTGTTATTATCTGCTCCTGATTTCCAGTTCAACACTGCAGTGGTACTAGAAACATGCTCAGTACTAACCTCCTTCGGTGGGCCAGGAATGCCTTTGAAATTGAAAGAAAAGATCCATGTTATTTTAGCAGAATTGTTTGAAAACCTATTGCTCCTTAGAGTTTACTGGCCAACTTAGTACTAATTCACCTGATCAAAGGGGGTTGTTTGAGATACACATGAGGTATTCCCTTCAGCCATCTAGTATGTGCCCTAATGGCGAGAGGATCTTACCTGAATACCTATATACAGTAGATTTGATTTGGAGAGATTCTTTAAGATCGAGGCTTAAGACCTTCCTGAAACTGAGAAAAAACAATACCCGGGGTATCTCAAAGGTAGTCATGCTGACTGGGAGGTGTAGTTCAGCAGCTTCTGTTGCCAGCAGTTCCTCATCCCTCTCAAAATAATGCAAACTAAACTACACAAAGTTTTTTTCTCTCCACTTTTTAGTCAATTATACAAAATGATTCCCATCTGTCTGTAGCCACAAAATCCCTTAAATGGTCTTATGACTGGAATCAACAGATTATATAAATGAAATAAACACTAAAATCCAAACTTCCATTCCTATTTCATTTTGCTACTTCCAGTTAATATGGAATGAACCCATTATTGTCATATCTGCTAAAATACAAGGTATCCTATAGTTCCCCTATCTTCTAATAGCTGCCTAGAGGATATGTGAATCAATTCCAGCCTACGGTGGGAATATGGCAAATTAAGTTTCCAAGATCAAATCTGCGAAGCAGCCACTTTCAACAATATTTATGTTCACACCTATTTCTTGACTGGTACCCCTGGGAGTGGCTTTCTTTCCCAATCACATCTAAACAATCATACCTTAGCCAGATAAAATCTCAGTTTCCGTTTCCATTCCAGCCTTCATCAAATGATTCAAGATTAAATAATTCTTGGCTCTAATATTTATAGGTCAGCCTTTAGGGCAACATACATTCTCAAAAGAAGAGAGTGAAGATAACAGGAGGAAGAAATCATGTGTATTACTACTTCCATCTGAATTAGTCAATTGCCTACTGAGCAAATTTTAGTCTCAAGGGAATATATAATAGTAGGACATATATCTGATCATCAGATATGCACATTTCATTTAACCAGCTTCTCTGAAATTTCAGAGTATCATGCTCTTCTGTATAGTTAGCTGAAGTTTTACAGTTTATAGACTTACCCCTTACAATTATTTCTGCTGATTCTGATAGAATGTCCATCGAAGTTTGGACGGTGCATGTGTATTTTCCAGAATGTTTTAGCTGAATATTTCTTATCATCAGATCCCCTACAGATTCCTTTATATAAAAAGAACACAAACATCTAATCACACATGATGCATTTCCCATAATGGATATTTCTGTAACTTGCTAAATATTAATAAAGATGCAGTTTTAAAATTGAATTATACATTACTGTCATCCATTTCTTTCATTCAAACACTTTTATTACAGCTTCCCACAAATAATGCCAACACTGAAAGCAAAAGCTAAATGGATTTGGCTATATAAAGCAATAAAGCTTCCACTGAGTAGATTTTGGAAATGGACTCAAAAGTAAATTAGAAGAAACATACCCATACAGTGAGTTTTGGGGACTCAGGACCAATTACTAGTACACGTGTAGTATAATAAGATTCTATCAAGCATGTTTTAGAAGAAGGTGCTCCATTCCTCCTCATGGTAGGACTGAGTCAGCTTCCCCTTAGTTGTAAGAAAGAACACTGAGATACCTAGACTGAATATTTCTTTAATTACTGCAGCCACTCAGAGTTCCTGTGCTGGAAATATCCTCTAGAAATATAACACCAGTAGAGATTTGCAACTATTTCTATACATAAGATCTCAGCTGTACATTTGGAGGCAATGTCTTCTTTAAAAGAAGTCATAAGAGATCTCTTTGAATCTTTGGAGGTTTTCAACTTTTTCCATGGTTGCTACTTGCCCTTTCCATGGAAAAAAAGTGATCCTCTAACTGTTCAGTTTCTTAAAGCATCCAAAGTACAGAGAAAGCATAGCATTTATAGAAATACTCTTTTTTTTTATGATCATTTAGGCCTGATAATAGATTCAAATAAGTATGCAGTGCCAGACTTACTACTAGAAGATAATTGGATAGACGATAGATGCCTAACTATACATTTCTCACACACATATAGTTTACAAACACACATTTAAAAAATGTCCCTTTATGTTGTTTACAGAGGAAAATTTTAAAACTATTTTTCATGTGATTTCAAAATGAGATGTTTTTAAATGTGTACACAAAAATAGATGCACACAATGATTGAACTAAACTTACACCTCCAGCTCTTTCAAAATGAGCCTTTCTTCTTTTAAAATCAATAAGATATCCATTGAATGACCATGAAAAGACAACCTCAATGGATGGATCCCTGGATACTTGACAGGGCAGAACTATACTTTCTCCAACAGTAACATCCATATCGCAAGGTGGGTTAGTGATGACAGTTTTTTCTGTTGGAGAAGAAAAAGTCCTTCTTGGTTATACATAAAGTTCACAAATATCAGTTATCTCAGGAATAACTACAAAGATCTCAAAGTCTTTTTCCAAAGATACCAGTTCAAAAAACCATTAAGTCATTTCAAGCATACCCCCAACCACTTAATTAACAACCTTCTAGTGTACTTAGGAGACAAGCAATGAGCTATAGATTTGATTCCTGCACCTCTTTACTATTGTTGAAATGATTGCCTGATAAATTAGAGATGACAACTCCCCTATTATAAGCAGTTTAAGTGAATACAGCTTATGTTGATGAAGGCATTATGCAATCATGGTAATTCATATGCATGTAAATAAATTGCACTAGGAAGTCTGGCTACAGTGATAAGTACAGTATCAATTATGTGGACTGGTAGGAAAAAAAGAGCTGGGGACAAAAAGGATGAGGGATGTATTTTGACATAACAGTATAATGGCTATCAATCTGGACAATAGTATAAATAGAGGACTCCAGTGTTTCCAATGTGCAAAGCTATGAAAACATCTGTTAGAAAATGTAGTTATTCACAATCCAACCAGCACTTATTTTGGGAAGCTAGCTAAATAGCATAATGTTTGTTTGTTTTTTTCCCCTCGGGCAGGGGGGGGGGAAGTCTGATTTTGAAAATGAGTTGATACTTTGAATCAGGCATAAAACTCTCTTGAAAATATAAGAGAATAGTTGGTACCCTTTTGCCCACCCTGACTGGCCCTAGATGGAGCACTGGAAAACAAACCTTTGTCTCTTCCTGCTTATGTGAACCAAAGTTCAGTTGAAAAGGCTATTTAAGTTGAAATCAGTTGTCTGAAGGCAAGTAACATGCACTTTTTAAAATGTATATAGCTTCTCTGTCTCTTTCTTTCTCTCTCTATTGCAGAATCAGGATTTCATCTCACCAAGATTAAGGGTTAATCTTTCAGATCACAATCCTGCTTTATCTCTTTTTATCTTTTTAACTGCCCAGGGTGGTCAACAGTTAGGCTGCATGATCTGAATATGAATTTCTAGCCAACTATATCTTTTTAAGCATGAATACAAAGACACCCCACAAAAAACAGTATCTAATTTTCCATGTTTTTCATGCATTTAATATACATGGAAGCTATTATCTGATAGAAATAATTGGAGCATCTGAAATATAATCTGCCCTTTGCTTAAGCATACCCACTAAGAAGCTGGGGAAAGGCCTACAATCATCATTTTATGTATTTCTCTTTGTGAAGAAAAGGCATCTGGAAAACAGAAGCCAGAAAATACCACACGCTATTGTTCCATTTTGTTTTATTATGCTATGTTAAGCAGTTCAACCATGCATTCTGTGAAATATGCATTCTTGCAGTCTTAGCAGAACAAAAAGTATCTCTTATAGAAGACTGAAGTCAGGTCTTCCTGGATATATCAGTCTAACCAGATCACATCAACTTCTATGAATGATGCTGAAATGATTGCTTCATTTGACCCAAGCTGTTGTTTCTTATGAGGCTTTCTTTAAAATTCCCATGCTGAACTTTTTAAACGGCTCTTAAAACTTCCATTTTCTCATTAGCTATCTGCTTTGCTTGCTATCTGCAGGAATGAATCATGGAGCATAACCTGCTTCCAAAAAGAAGAATAGACCAAGTACTCAGTGCACTTGAAGTATAATAGAGATTTCTGTCACAAAGGATAAACAGCCCAATGAGCAGCAGTAAACATTAGATTTGTGTGTTTGTTTTTAATTCTGACATTTCAGTTGAATACAATACAGAAGCAATGAGGCCTGTAATTGAACAGCCAAAACTTCTCCAGAAGGGAACCAAAACAAATGTTCTCTGAAAACACCGTAATTGTGATACTATGTTATTATTTTCAGTTTTTAATAAAATTTTCAATTGTCAAATTAAGGCTTTCCATTTTTAAAAACATAGTTGTAACATCATACACAGTTAGAATCCATCTCTGTTGTGTGTAAAATGCTATTCATTAATAACCATTAAATGCTGGTTGAGATCCAACAAGTACTCTTTAGAACACAGACGTAGTACTCTTTAAATATAGATCATCATCATCATGAGTTTGAAAAGTTCCAATCCCAAATCTCTTATATTCTGAAGTTCTCACTAATTATCCAAGTGACTTTATTTATTTATTTATTTGCCAAATTTACATGGCTGCCCATCTCACAAACAAGTGACTCTGACTGGCATACAACAGAGCTAAAAACACTATATATATATATATATATACATACATATATACACATACATATATATATATATATATATATATATATATATAAATAAACTACTACTACTACTATTAATATTATTATTATTATTATTATTATTATTTATTATTATACTTCAAAACAATAAAAACACAAAGCTAAAAGAGAAGAAATATTGGGCAAACAGCAGATGTTAATGACAATGGAGCCACCTCAATATTTCACCAGTCCCCCGGGGTCCCCTGCCTGATGGCACAACCAGGTTTTGAGGGACTTCTGGAAAGTCTAAAGGGATGAAGCCAGCCTCACTTTGGTGGTGGGGGTGGGGGAGATATTCCATAAAGTAGGCATCACATCAGAAAATGTCCACTGTCTAGGACCCACTAAATGTAGCTCCCTAGCTGACAGGACCCACAGCATGTCCTCTCTGCTGGATCTGGTGGGATGAGCTGATGTAATTGGGGGGAGGTGGTCCCTCGGATAACCTGGTCCCATGCCATGAAGGGCTTTAAAGTTTAAAACCAGCACCTTGAATTGGACCTGGAAACAGACTGGTAACCAATGCAGCTTGCAGAGCAGAGGTGTAAGGTGGTTTTTTTTTTAGAAACACACATAACTGCCCATGCCACTGCACTTTGCACCAGCTGAAGCTTCTGGATACTCTTCAAGGGCAGCCCCATGTATAGCACATTACAGTAGTCCAACTGGGAGGTGACTAGGGCATGACAGACTATTAAAGCCCCTCAATCTAGGAATGAGCACAAGCAAAGACCCTCCTAGCCACGACTGCCACCTGCTCTTCAAGCAGGAGTTGTGAATCTAGGAGGATCCCCAGATTTCAGACAGGGTCCATTTGGGGCAGTGTAACCCCATTCAGTACCAAAGATGGCATAGTCCTAGAACCGGTGGGCCCTAAAACCCAAAGCCGTTCAGTCTTCACAGGGTTCAGTTGAAGCCTGTTGTTCCCCATCCAGATCCTCACAACCTCCAGGCACCGGGAGAAGACATCCACTGCATTGCTTAATTCACCAGAGGCAGAGATGTATAACATCATCTTACTGATGACACCTCACCCCATGATGATGCATGAACTCACCCAGTGGCCTCATGTAGATGTTGAATAGGAGCAGAGAGAGCACCAAACCCTGTGGCACCCTATACAGTTGGGCCAAGGGTGAGATCTCTCCCCCCCCAAATCACCACCAGCTGGAATTGACCCCAAAGAAAGGAGGTGAACCAACACAACACTGTGCTGCCCACCCTCAATTGTCTGAGCCAATCCTGAAGGATACAATGGTTGATGGTATTGAAAGCTGCAGAGGAGTCAAGTAGGGCAAGGATGGGTGCATAACCGTCATCCTGCCTGCACCAGAGGTCATCCAAAAAGGTGACCAATGCTCTTTCCAACCCATACCCATGTCTGAATCCTGACTGGAAAGGATCCAGATAATCCACTTCATCCAAGGTTCTCTGATGCTGCTGTGCAACCACCTTCTCAACCACCTTCCCCAAAAAGGAGAGGTTAGATACTGGACGAAAATTGTCCAGTAGAGTGGGGTCTAGTGATTGCTTCTTCAGGAGGGAACAAATCAAGGTCTCCATAAAAGGTAAAGGAACAACTCCCTCACTCAAAGAATTCACTATCACTACAACCCATTCACACAACACCCCTCAGGCCACTTTAACAAGCCAAGAGGGGCATGGATCTAAGGAGCATGTGGCTGAGCTCACAGTCTGAAGGATCCTGTCTACTTCATCAGGGTTCATAATCTGCAATATTATGCTATGAGGAAGAATGAAAAGGAATGCTTGGTGGGATAATGAAGTCAAAGAGGCTGGGGATAAGAAATGGGAAAAAATAAGATATACAAATGTGGGGAGCAACGTAGTGGATAGCATGTGGTCTGTTCTGATGTATGTTTGCCAAAAGAAGCAAAAGTGGCTATGTAGAAGAGCATACTTCTATCCATCTAGCTACATGGAAATAGAATTGAGTATGTTGGGAGAAATATAAACATAATTTGAATGCAGTGGGAATGGGTTACCTTAAAAAGTGTCAGAAAATATAGGAAAAGATAGGTTTAAGAATGAATGGGTACTGAATGAATGTGAATTGAATTCAGGCATGAGTGAGCAGTATGAAAATAGTACATTATGAAGTTTGGTCATGTAAAGAGAATAAGTATCACAAAACAAATATAAGAAAGAAGGGTAAATGGATTAAAAGGAAGGAGAAGATTGAGGAAGTTATGGTATATGGAGTTGATGAGGTCCTGAAAGAGAGGAGTGAATAGTTTAAAGAACAAATTGATATGTATGAAGCTGTGTATGGCCAACATGGAAGCAAGAATGGTTTGCAAGGATAGAAAGATATAGAGCGGTGATGTATGCGTAAACTAGATTTAGCTATATTTCCTTATCTTTTTCTTGTGCCCATGCCTTCTATTCTTCGCATAATGTTGCTTACTTCAAAAAGGAATAGTACAATGGGAATGTATGTACATATGGACACTAACACTTCATTTCTGGTAAAATATTGTTGTGATCAAATTCATGGATTGGTTGTTTCAATTCAACTTTTCAACTTACGTCACTAGAGGATTTCAAACATTCAGTTAAGAAAGCCTGGTGAGCAGTTGGTTAATTTCAACTACAACCAGCTTTTATAGCCTGGGGAGGGTGGGTGGGCAGGAGGCAAACGAGTGACATCTCAAGAAAAATGGGTAAGAAAAGCATACAATGATAATTATATTGTTCTATTATAAAGTACAATAAAAAATGTTCTCATTTTTAGGGAAATATATTGTTTTAACATGTTGAAGAAAAAGTTAGATTTTTCTAACAGGAAGAATTGATTAAAGCACGTGAATGAGATATATGTACCTTTTTCAACTTAGTGTTGTCATTTTATTTATTAGATTTATATCACACTTCTCACACAGGAACTCAAGGAGCGCACATCCCGCTGTCTTCTGGCAACAACAACCTGTGAGGTAGATTGGGCTGAGAGAGTGACTGGCCCCAAATCACTCATGAGCTTCCATGAATGAGGATTAACTACAACTTGGTTCTCCCTATCCCTAGTTCAACACCTTAAATACTACATCAAACTGGATCTCTTTTATTTGTACGTACATGCATGTATCTGTACATAGTATGTACATGCATAGATTCACACATAAACATGCACATGCTGAAAGCAGCATAGTATTTAGACATGTAGGCAAAAAAATAATTAAATTGGGGCTGGGCAGTTTTATAAGAACAAAAGACAAACATTCCTCTGATAGGTCCAACTACAGCACTATCTCGTTCATGGCTATAGTTTAAATTCAGGTTATGTTATTTATTGCTAACTAGACTAGAACATCTCGCCTCTTCAGTGTGTTTGTTCTCTAATCACTGCTTCCATAACAACTGGTGAAACTTACTTCACCTGATTAATGAGCTTATGAAAATATGTTATTGGCAAGATAAAATTGCTAGGGAAGGAAGGAAGGAAGGAAGGAAGGAAGGAAGGAAGGAAGGAAGGAAGGAAGGAAGGAAGGAAGGAAGGAAGGAAGGAAGGAAGGAAGGAAGGAGGGAGGGAGGGAGGGAGGGAGGGAGGGAGGGAGGGAAGGAAGGAAGGAAGGAAGGAAGGAAGGAAGGAAGGAAGGAAGGAAGGAAGGAAGGAAGGAAGGAAGGAAGGAAGGAAGGAAAACTATGGAAAAGGAAAATAAATGTTACTACAAAATATATTGGACATTTGTTTTTTGTAAAACAGCCATCATTGTTAATGTTATCTAATGCCGACCTTTTTTACAGAGGGCTGATAATTATATTTAAATAATTTGTCTTAAATCCTATTCTTCATCAGTTATTGTACAATTTAATATCAGAATGCAGAGTTATCCATAAAGAAAACCAATTATTTTCAAATGTCAGACAAGATCAGATTGTTGAAAAACTGAAGGGAAGTGATCATCATTTAAGTTGCCCCTCTGTATTTGAGTTTGCTTACACTTGAATAACCTCTTCATGGATTCATTACTGGGGACTTAACAAAGTCATTATGAATCAACTCATGCTACTAGCTCTACAGCTATAAAAAAAATCTCTACTAACTGGAAGCCATGAAAGATTTCCCCCTTCCTGCCACTAAAAAAAAAATAAAATTCCCCTCTCACCCCTATGGGTGGTCTGTGTCTTCCTCAGTCTTGGGTCCTCTAGCAGAGGCCTGGGAGTTTGGGGGTTCTGCGCAGAATCTTAGCTGTTCCCAGCACTGCACTCTTCTGGACAGAGAGCTCTGATGTTGTTCCTGGGATCTGTTGGAGCCACAGCCCTGAGTGCTCCTACCACTACTGTGACCACTTTAGCCTTGACTTTCCATATCCTCTCTAGTTCTTCTTCAGGCCCTGGTATTTCTCCAGCTTCTCATTCTACTTTTTCCTGATGTTATTGTCACTTGGCACTGATACATCTATCACTACCTCTGTCTTCTGCTCTTTGTCTATTACCACGATGTCTGGTTGATTGGCCAGTACCTGCCTGTCCATCTGGATCTGGAAGTCCCACAGGATCTTAGCCCTGTTATTCTCCATGACCTTCTGTGGAATCTCCCATTTGGACTTGGGAGGGACTAGCCCATACACTGTGCAGATGTTCCTGCATACAATGCCAGCTACTTGGTTGTGCCGTTCAGTGTATGCTGTTCCTGCCTGCATCTTACACCCTGCCACTATGTGTTGGACTGTCTCTGAGGCATCTTTGCACAACCTGCAGCTTGGGTCTTGTCTAGTGTGGCAGACCCCTGCTTCTATGGATCTGGTGCTTAGTGCCTGTTTTTGTGCTGCCATGATCAATGCTTCAGTGCTGTCTTTTAGTCCAGCCCTTTCCAGCCACTGGTAGGATTTCCCAATGTCAGCCACCTCAGCTATCTGTTGATGGAATGTTCCATGCAGGGGCTTGTCTTGCCATGGTACTTCTTCCACTTGGACTTCCTCCCATGTCTGCTACTGCCTCAGGTGTTCTCTCAGCAGCTCATCTTTGGGTGCCATCTTACTGATGTATTCCTGGATGCTCTGGGTTTCATCCAGGACAGTGGCTTCGACACTTATCAGATCCTGCCCACCCTTTTTGTGGCTGGTGTACAATCTCTGGGTGTTGGACTTGAGGTGGAAACCTCTGTACATTGTGAGGAGCTTCCAGGTCTTCACATCAGCAGCCTCCATGTCCTCCTTTGGCCAGCTCACTATACCGGCAGGCTATCTGATGACTGGCAGGGCATACATGTTGATGGCATGGATCTTTTTCTTCCCATTAATCTGGCTCTTTAGGACCTGTCTTATCCTTTGGTGGTACTTGGATGTTACTGTCTTCCTTGCCTCCTCATTGTGGTTCCCATGTATCTGTAAGATATCAAGGTACTTGCAGCTGGTCTCTATGTCTGCTATGTGGCCCACTGTAGTTCCACCCCATCAGTCTTAACTACCTTCCCTCTTTTTACTACCATCCGGCCACACTTCTTCAGTCTGAATGACATCCCAATGTCCTCACTGTAGATCTGTTTTAGGTGGATCAGTGAGTCAATGTCTCATTCACTCTGAGCATATAGCTTGATGTCATCCATGTAGAGAAGGTGGCTGATGGTGATTCCACTCTTGAACTTGTACCTGTATCCAGTCCTTGTGATTATCTGGCTGAGAGGGTTTAAGCCTATGCAGAACAGCAGTGGGGACAGTGCATCATCTTGGTATATGCCACAGTTGATGGCCATTTGTGCGAGCTGTCCTGAGTTGACTTCCAGTGTTGTCTTCCACAGTCCCACTGAGTTCTTGAGGAAGGTCCTTAGTGTCCTGTTAACTTTGTATAATGCCAGGCATTCACAGATCCATGTGTGTGGCATTGAGTCATAGGCTTTCCTGTAGTCAATCCAGGCTGTGCTCAAGTTGGTTTGTCTAGAACCTGAGTCTTGGGCAACTGTTCTATCTATGAGCAACTGGTGTTTTGAGCCTTTGGTGTTGTTCCCAATGCCCTTCTGAGCTGTGCTTATGTACTGACCCATATGGTTTTGTAGCTTGGTGGCTATGATGCCTCTGCTCTCTCTGTCTCTGTCTCTGTCTCTGTCTCTGTCTCTGTCTCTGTCTCTCTGTCTCTCTGTCTCTCTGTCTCTCTCTCTCTCTCTATATATATATTAAGCCTGTCTACAGTCAGACTTCACCCACAGCTTTAGTACAGAGTTCCTGTATGTATATGTTTCTGATATGTGTGATACAGCACTCAGAAGACTGTCCAGAGATTCTGTATATTATGATCATATCAACTGATAAATATCAGAATTAGAAAGTATAATATCCAGAAAAGGAAAGGAAGGGAAGGGAAGGGAAGGGAAGGGAAGGGAAGGGAAGGGAAGGGAAGGGAAGGGAAGGGAAGGGAAGGGAGGGAGGGAGGGAGGGAGGGAGATTTAAAACTCAGGGTGTGCTTCAACACAGTAACCATTGTGTGTTGAAGTCAGAAGAAGCAAAACCCAGATTTTGGGTGATCCTCATTCCACTGAGTCACTCTATCTCAGCCCAGCCTACTCACCAGGCTATTGTTATGGGGTTGAATAGAACAAGCACTATGTATACTGCCTTGAACTCCTGAATGTAAAGTGAGATATACGGTAAATTTACTAAAACTCTATGGGAATTTTCTAGTGGACATTCAGAAGGCCACTCATTTACTAAGTGGCTTTCTGAATATCCACTAGAACATTCCCATAGAGTTTTTTTTTCTTTTCTTCTTCTTCTTCTTCTTTTATGAAAGTGATTGTGGAATCTGTATAGGCAAGAAGCTCTTGTTCATAGTGGACAAGATTTACTAGCAAGGTATTATTGATTCTAAATTCTTTAATTCAGAAGCTGGTTATTCTAGATGTGCTGGAATAAGACTCCTCTCCACAAATTCTATCCCAGAACTCTTATTTCAACTCATCACAACCCTTCTATATTTTTGTATATTTATTTTAGTAAAAATGGAAATCATGATAACTATTTTTAGTAAGCATTTACAGTCCTTAACCTTTCATAACCTCTCCCACCTAAGGTTAAAAGTTGCAAACACCTGTGATGAAATGTGATGGTTTCACATTTCTGCCTTGAATTCTATTAGCTACAAAGTCCTTGAGATATGCTGATTTCTTCGGAAGAGAGTCAATCTAGGCAGTTTTAATTCTTGACCTTTTTCACGTTGATTAGAACCTTGGCTTCATGCCATTCCTTTTGGATTGGTCTCTGGTGTTACATATTACAGCAGACACTATGACACATCATGCTGTAGCAGCTTTTTTTTTTTCCTTTGAGAGCACAGATGTCTGACTTTACAGTTAAGTACATTCTCTTTAAATGTCATTAGTTGATAACAATTGTGGCTATTGGTTTTGTAATAATTCCAGATGATTATTTTGGGGGCTGAACTATATCAACACAGAGGTACTGTGATGGAATGGTTTGATGAAGGCCACACTCAGGGAGATAAGCATTCCCTTAGCCCCCAACAGGAGCATGAGAAGGTTAAGAAGATGAGACTGGCACCACCCTAAGGAATTCACAGTGTTTTGGCTTGCTGGCTTGGGAAGTTTAGATTCAGTCTGGAGAGATTGATGTCAGGTTCATCCCAAAGAACTCCATGAGACAGTACAGATATAGTTCTGTTGCATTTATTAGCTTCCACCTCCTATTCCCATCTTCTTAACCTTCCCACACTCATGTTGGGGGCTAAGGGAATATCTCCCTGAATGCAGCCTTCATCAAACCATTCCATCACAGGTACCTTAGTTTCAAACTGAGAGGCCTCTGATCCACTTGTCTCCTTTAATTGAAACTATGGTAGTAGAAAATACTATTAAAATAATTTAGTGACTTGCTATCACTAAATGATGTGCTAGGTATCTTATAAATGGAAAAGTGTGTTTTTAGTTTTGGATCATTATTCCAATTCCTGTATCTTGTAGATTATACAAGAAGTTGGAATATATTTGTAAAATTCTGCTTTCCTTTAAAAGTAAATAGATCTATACTCATCTTCTCCAATGGACTTGCAGGATATCCATTTAATAAAGTCCATTTTAGTGGATGATGCCAGAAGAATGGCATGCATTACACCTTTCCATATAGACCTTGCATGTTTTAACCCAAGTCAATACTCATCATCTGCAAATGTCAGTTCTCCTATGTGAAACAACAATCTTCTTTATATAACTTTTGTGCAATGAAACTGGAATAACAAATACCTGCCCACAATAAGTCCATGTTGACACTTCCTTAAACTGAAAATATACTTCTACTCCCACATATCAATTTTACATTTCCTTTAGTTTACCTGTTTTAACTGGGAGACATTTCCATGCTGGTCCAAAGCATGGATAAGTAGGGACACTGGAGAAAGATCAGGTGACCTGCTCCAGCACCATCACCAAAGCTTTATGGAAAGGTTCTTGAAGAAAAGTTCAAAGGCTATTATCAGAAAGTATGACCCCAGGCTAGGTCTCAAACAGGTTACTGGGGAAGAGCAAAGACATGCCACAAGTAGCCTAAGAAATAATTATGCAGAAAGGGGAATTCTTGGAGCCTGAATGCTGATGAAGCTTTCCTTGACAAAAGGAACTCTCTGTGCTAGGAGAAAATGAACAAGACTGGCATGTGAAATGTATGAAGCATGAACTATAAAAGCTGGATATCATCAAGAAAGAAATGCCAAGGACCGAAATAGACATTCTTGGTGTCAATGAGATCAAGTGGACTGGAAATGGCTACTTTCAATCAGATGACTTACAGGGTAAATGGAAATGTCAACATCAGAAGGAAATGACAACATCAGAAGAGTACAATTAATTAACAAACAAGAAAATCATCAAGTCACTTGAAAGCTTCTGAACAGTAAATGACAGAATAATGGTTATCTGAAACTCTGGATATCACAATTTCCCAAATTTATGCACCAACAGATGCATCCAAAGAAGAAACAGAACAGTTCTGTGCTGATACTCAAGTGCACTACAACAAACACCAAAATGAGATTATATACATCATGGGAGATTTCAGTGCCAAAATTGGAGACAAAGAAGCGGCAGCAACTGTTGGTAGATTTGCCTGCTGTGGAAAATGCCCACCTAAATAAGAAACAAAATCATTTGAAGATAGATGCAACAAAGTATCGTTTATTGGCAGGCACAAACTTACAGTGAATGCTGGGCTGCCAGCCAAAGTACCATCAAAGAGCCCTGAAGCCTACAAGGTTACCAATTATATACCCTCAGAAGACTCAGAAGATGACACAAAAGAATTACAAAGGAAATATAAATTATTATATGACCCTTGGGTCTAGAATGCAACATCAGATAAGGAAAGAGGGTGACATTACTACTAGGTCCATTCTGGTACCTCTAAATTCTGCATTTCTAAAGGTGGCTTTCCATCTGTCCTCCCTTCCTGATAACAGCACCGACTAAAATAAACAATTACAGCAAAACAGTAGCTGTTTTATTATGGTCATATATTTGATTTTTTCCCCCCACTTTGAGGAAAAACAACCACCTGCTTTTTGTTATCTGTCTTCTTTTCCTCCAAGGTCATCATTTACAAGGCCTTGAAAAGCTAGGTGTTCCCTTGGGCATTGGGATAAGGTAAGGCTGGAGGCCTGCGATTGCAATTGTTGATTGGTTGGGGAGTGTTGGTTTAGGTGCCATGATTCATTTTTTGTTTTTTTTAATTTTTCTTTATTTATTTGTATCTTGGTTTTAATATTCTCATGGGTTTATTATAGTTTTGTGAGCTGTCCAGAGTTGTGACGCATAAGAAGGGAGGCCATGCAAGTCTTTTAAGTAAATGAATAAATTCATTTTCTGCCCCACCAAAAAGAATATTGCATCCAGGAAAAATGATATTGACAAAATTTCAATTCTATATGCAGTCAAAATAAAGAACAGATTCCACTTACAGTACTTAACTTTATGGAAAAATAACCAGATGAACTATGGGAAGAAATGAAAAACATCATCAGTGAAATAGCCAAGAAACACGTCCATGCAAAAAACCCAATGAAGACAAGCAAATGGTTGTCAGAGGAAACTATCCAAATTGCTGAACAGAGAAGGAAAGCTAAAGCCATGGTTAACAGAGATGAAGGTGGTGAAGTACAGAGTTTCAACATTAAGCTAGAAAGGACAAAATTACTGGAATGAGCATTGCAAAGAAATAGAAGAAAGAAAAAATGTGCCTAATAAAGAAAGCTTGGATACCATATACTGCATGCAAAGGGACAATAATGGGAAGAGGTAGGAAAGCACTGAATGATCAGAAGCAAATACAAAAATGGAAGGAATACACTGAGGAATGGTATATGATTAGTAATGTTCTTCAACCATGTAACAGAGATTTGAAAGAGAGCCAGATATAATGGAGGAAGTTAGCATGGGCAATGAAACAGCTGCCAAAAAAAAAAAAAAAAAAAACAAGCTCTGGCACTGATGGCATGCCATCAGAACTGTATACATCAGTACCAACAGCAGCAGTTACAAAATTATGGGGCATCAATGAATGGCCAAAAGATTGGAAAAGTCAATGTTCATGTTAGTCCCAAAGGAGGGTGACACAGACAACTGCTCCAACTATCTCACAACAGCCCTGATATCAGTAAATTTTGTTCCAAATCATACAACAATAGGGCCCAACAATGGAAAAAGAGATGTCTGATGTGTAGGCTGGTTTTAGAAGAGGAAGGGGCACACAAGACCACCCTGCAAATGTTTGATGGATCATAAAATAAGCACAGGAATTTCAAAAGGATGTATATTTATGCTCATCAACGATAGCAAAGCCTACACTGAACGTGAAAAACTATGGAAATATCTGAAAGAAACTGACATTCCAGAACAGTTGATTTAGTTAATAAAATCATCATACAACAATGAAGAAGCCACTGTCAGAACAGTTTATGGAGACACAGAATGATTCAAAATTGGAAAAGATGTGCTGCAGGGCTATATTCTATCCCCACTTCTATTCAATTTATATACAGAGGAAGTTTTGAGAAACCTTAACTTAGAAGAATTGGAAATTGAAACAAAGATTGGTGGCAAAAACATTAACAATTTAAACTTGGTTGTTTTCTTGCAGATGTTACCAAACTAGGTAACATCTTCAGTACTAGAAGGGCATGGGGTTTATCTGCAAGAAAACAACCAAGCTCAGAAAACACCAAGGACTCCACAGTTCAACTCTGAGCTACATATATTCTCTTCTATTGGTATTAACAGCCTAAGTTATGCAGATCATACCACTCTACTAGCAGAAAATGAAGAAGATATAAAACAACTTATCCTGAAAATCAAGTCAGAAAGTAAAATTGCTGGATTGTAGCTAAACACTAAAACAAACAACAAAACAACTAAAGTAATGATAACAGCTGAAATTGTGACATCAGGATAAAAATTGACAATGAAAAAATTGAATCAGACCAGGAATTTATTTTCCTTCATTCCAAAGTCTACTGAACAGGAGACACTGGACCTGAAAATTAAATTTAGTATATTACTGGGGCATACTGCAATGACTAGCAAGAGGATCTGAAAAACCAAGGACATCGGTCTTAATACTAAATGCAGAATAGAAAATGTTATTGCTTTTCCTATAACTATGGTTATGAAAATTAAATACTGGCTATGACCAAGAAACATTAAATAAAGTTGTAAAACTTTGAAAAGAATGGAGAGAGTGAACCTATAAAGTCTCTGAAAGTGAGATGTAACCAACAGGGTACATCATGTTGATTGATTCAGATGTCCTGATTTCCTTGGATAGCTTCTTCAACACCTGGTAGATGGGTTTAATTGTGGATTTTTTGTGGAGTTCTTGGTGCTCTTTGAGCTTGGTTGTTTGCTTGCAGATGTTTTATTACACCACTAGCTAGCATCATAGTTGGGTAATGAAACATCTGGAAGCAAACAATCAAACTCAGAGAGCACTAAGAACTCCACAGTTCAACCCTGAGCTACAGATATTCTCTTCTATTGGTAGAGATTTTCCTGGTTAGTATCTGATCTCCATTTAGTATGTTTATGAGTATACTAATATTCATTGCAACAACTGAAATACGTTAAAGATAAGCTTTCACAATTTTCTCCAGTAGTTTGGCATCAGAAAGATTCCCATAACCATACTGGTGGAAATTCTGTATTTCAAACACCACAGCTACTAACTTTTTTTCCTACTCTTGCCTATAATTATTGTTTTTCATAGACATATTGATGAAAAAAATTCTGCTTTTGCTTGAATATTGGATTGGTTGCTCCTGAAAAAAGTCTGAAGCTTCCTGACAGCATCTTAGGATAGGGACACTGGCTCAAATACTTTTTTTGTGGTGACCTGCCCAGTCTCATTCTACAGTCTCTTTTTGTTTTGTTTTTGTTCTAGCTTTTATGTTTGCCATATATAGGTAGAATTTAGCCAGGAAGCAAGATAATGTCTTCAGGTAATGTCCTTTGGTGGTGCCCTGTTGTTCCAAATTGCCTCTGCCTTCCTAAATCAGATTTTATTCTTCAGCTCACAGTAAGTGTCCTGTGTATGTCACCTGTCTCAGTTTGAGATTCATTTTGTCTGGATTTAATTTAATGTCCTTCTCTGCAGTCTGAAGGAAAGACTGTACTTTCCAATAATGGCCTTTTTCTGCTTCTGTATCATTTGTCCTTTCTCCAATAATCAGGATATCATTTGCAATCTCTTTTATGGTAGGCAAACTTTCAACAGCCTGGCTGTTTCCTCTGAAATATGCAGGGAGATGCTGATTGGAAGAGGTAATGATTTACATCAAACAAAAGGTGTAGAGAATGTTGTCAGTTGCTTGACTTTTTATTTTACTTCACATGCTAGGAGCCATTGCTAACATCACAATAAGTGAATATTCAAGCTCTGGAAAGATTGGGCAGGATGTTATGACTACACCTATTGGTTAATTGCATCATCTGAAGGCCCAGTTTAATGGCTAGGGGGTTATGCAAATGTGCAATTTCCTTGATGGGTTCTTTACTACAAACAGGTTGCTTATCCAGGGAATGTTAGATTGTGCTGCTATGATTATATCCCCCTTTTGCAAGCTTTTGAGTTCTTTACAAGCAGACTCATATAATGCTATTGGAACACATTTTCCTCCGTGGGAAACACATGGGTGTAATAAGGGTCAATTTAGTTGCAGTTCACTTTCAGAACATCTTTGGCATAGTCCCCATTGCTCTGGAAGGGAGTTTTCATGCCCTGGAATTTTGTATAATACAGATAAAATTCTGATGCCGTATTCTGATTCATTGCTTGGATAACTGTGCTGCCTAAAAGGAGAGATTAGTCCCTTTCTTTCACAACTACAATACAAATCTGTAAGTTTTATTCTTTTTGGGACTTGTAAGTGCCAGATTACATTTCCCTGCTGTCTGCATAATGCTCTTATTTTACATTTTCAGGAGGCAGCTGCTCGACCAAATAATTATGCTAAGGTCTGTTTCATTATTGGGGAATTTATTAAGTCCACTGACAATTATCCTTTCCTGCTAATCCTTGTCATTTAAAATGATACTGCCAAGAGCAACTACAACTGTATCACCATGGATTCGGAGATTGAGGAGAGAACCTCAAGAGCCTGGAGGTTCAGGTGGTGTTCTCACCCATCTCTCCACTGAAGGAGAAAGGAAAACATTGCAGGTGAATGATTGCCTTCAGTAATTATGTCATTGGGAAGTATTTGATTTTTGGAGCTATGGTCCAAGTTCTTTGGATGAAGGTCCAAAGCTAGCAAGAAGGTCTGCACTTTACAAGTGTTTGGGTGAAGTATAGCAAGCTTGATTATCTGCTTATTATTACATGTATTGTACTGGCCAACTCACTAGACTCTGGGCAATTAACAGCCTCCTGAAGGCCCCAGTACAACAAAATACAACAACAATCAACAACATCATGTCACCCTATAAATATAACAGATATAAAAAAGATTAAAATGGCAGTCTGGGTAAAACCAAAATAAAAATAACCTCCCCCATTCAAATCAACAGTCAGTCTAGATCAAATCACTTCCCCAGAACCCATTCAAAGAAAATTTATTGGTAGCCAATACAGAAAGTACCTGGTAAACCTCCAGAGGCAAAGCCTATCATAGAGGCTTATCTCTGGGCCCATGTTTGCTCAATAGCAGGGATAGGATACTAAGTGAAGAGGGGATAGGCAGAATCACTTTGGAGGAGATGGTCCCTAAGGGCACCTTTAGACCACACCATAGAGGTCAAACACAGAATGTTGAGTAGGACTTGGAAGTCTATTGGTGACAAATGTAGGAACTGTAGAACAGGTGTTATATGTTAATAGCAGCCTCACCCCATAATAGCTTAGCCACTGCATTTTGTAGAAAATGTAGCTTCCGAGTTAACTTCAAAGAGACCCCATGCAGGATGCATTACAATAATGTAATGGTGAAGTGATAAGAACCTGAATCACTGTTGCAAGAGCCTCTAGAGGCAGGTATGTTATGAGTGATGTACCAGTTCTGTCAGGATTATGAACCCTGAGATTTGAGGACAAATACTAACTCTATCTTGCTGAGATTTAATCTCAGCTTGATTTATTCCATCCAGCCACTGAGAGTCTCCAGATAGTGGGTCAAGACTTCCACATCTCTGGTCTGGCCTGACCTTAGCTGATAATGTGAAGCTAGGTATCATCAGTGTTCCAAAATCAATAGAATAGTTCTCTGGTAGTTTCACATAAATGTTAAATAGCATGGGAAGAGGACCAAACCCTGTGGTATCTTGCCGTGGAACAAACATGGTCTTGATTGTTCCTGCCCCATGACTATTTCCCTAATTATTCAGATAGGCAGGAGTGGAATCACTGTAAAATGGTACCTCCAACCCCCAACACTTATGCATGGTTCAGAAGGATACAATAGTCAACATCACAGAACCTGATGAGAGGTTGAATAAGACTGGAAGGGGCATCTCCCTCACTTCGTCCAACAGGTTATCAGTGATACAAGTCAGGTTCATCTCTTCATTTACAACAATATTATATGTGGAAGAGGTCTTATTTTGGCATTAAACAACAATACCCTGAAGCCAGCGTTTCCAGCAATCTCCAGTTCCCATGGTAGGCATCGCAGGGAGCTTTCTTCCTCCAGATAAAGGAGGAAGCTTGAAATTAACCTATTTGATCTCTGGATGGCCATTCCTTGTGAGCAAATCACAAAAACAGAACTTTTTGAGAGCGGCTTATGAATGGAGTGGCTGGGAGTTGAGGATTACATTGCTGTTCGTGGCTGAGGTGCAGCCTGTATAAGGACATGGAAATCAGCTGAACCCCAGTTCAATAGCAGTTTTGGATTATAATTATTCTTCAGTTTAAGAGAGACTTCTTTTTACAGCAGGTAAGTATTTCTCTTGGTATTTTTCACATATTTGGGGGGGACTATAAACTTTGGGAAGATCTGGAGATTTAAAATAATTTATTTTTTGAAAACTCCACAAAAAGCGGGATGATTAAAGTGATATGAGAAAGCTAGCAATGGAGAAAAGGGAAGATTTTCTTTTAATTTTATTAAAAAATTAAATTGATATATATTATATATCAATTTGATGATTAGTAAAATTAATAGTTCATAGAAAAAATGGATGTTAAGTTGTAATCCTAGAGTAAGAGTTTAATGCATGTTTTACTGATATCTGCTGTAAAAGAAGTCAGAAGTCATTCTTTTTTGGTATTTCTGTTTCTTTTTCTTTCTTTTTCTGAACTTCTGCTTTCCTTCTTTCTCTTTATTCTTTATTTTCTTCTATTCTTGATTAGTTCTTGTTTTTATCTTTCTGCTTTTAAAATTTAATAAAGTTATTATATTAAAAAAAAAGAATACAATAAGACCAAGAAAGGAAGACCTTATGCCACTTCTGCCAAAGTCTACATCGAAGTTCCAATCCATGTTTTTTAAGTAGTAGTAGTAGTAGTAGTAATAATAATAATAATAATAATAATAGGCAACTTTACTTGGAACAGCTTACATCCTGTAACAATACCCTTAACATCATCAAACAACAACATCTGCCTATCCCAGGTCCTTGGGTAGGACTCGATAGGTGGATAAAAATGCCAAATCCAATCTAAAGATCTGACTGACTGTGTGACCAACCATAATAATAATAATAACCAACAATAATAATATAATTTATTAAACTTGTATGCTGTCTGACTCTCCATGACTCTGGGCAGAATATATAACTTTTGCACCCTAATTAGGCACACCTGGATTTTACCAAGGACAACTAGGACAAGTCTATCTTATCTTGAAATACTTTTCCCTTCTGCCAAGAATGAAACTGTTAAGGGTCAGGGTTGAGGATTTCTGCCAAGAACAAGACCATCAAGGCTAAGGAGTCTTCCATTTGAAGATGAAAAGATCATTGTATTCTACACAGGTGTTTCACCAAGGACAGCACAAAACAAAGTACGACTCTTTAGTGTTTTTTGGTCCCAGGCCTGGGGTTGATGTTTATTTTTTGTCTAAGGTTCTTGTTTTGTTTTGTTGATTCTGTTGTTTATTAGATCATTTTAGTCTGGGCTGTTAATCTGATTTAATGTTTTTAGCTATTTTTTTTTTATTTTTATTTTTGTATGCTGCCTAGAGTCCACTGGAATTGGGCAGCCAATAAATTATTATTATTATTAGTAATAGTAGTAGTAGTAGTAGTAGTAGTAATAGTAATAATAATAATAATGCCATATCCAATCTAAACATCTGGCTGACTATGTGACCAACAATAATAGTACCAATAGTTATAGGTGCCTTAGATGCAATCCCAAAACGTCTGGAGCACTGCTTGAACATCATCAGCATTGACAAAATCACCATCAGTCAATTGCAAAAGGCAGCTTTACTTGGAACACCTTATATTCTGCAACAATACCTTTAACACCATCAAACAACATCTGCCTATCCCAGGTCCTTGGGAAGCACCCAATAGGTGGATAAAAATGCCAAATCCAGTCTAAAGATCTGATTGACTGTGCGACCAACCATAATAAGTAAAATAAATTGCTTGTTTAAGTCTTGCTGAATTCTGTACTATATTCTGAACCATTATATAAACATACAAAATCATATAGAGTTCTATGTACCATGCACCAAAGGGAAAGAGGTATTTAACACTATTTAATTTCTTTTCGCCAGTCTTCTGGTAGAATCACCACCACTACACTCTCCTTGCCTGTCATCATGGATATATGGCCTCCACCCATATTCCCACCATCAGTTAGATTGATTGATTGATTGATTGATTGATTGATTGATTGATTGATTGTTAAACTTGTATGGCGCCCATCTCCCCCAACGGGAGACTCTGGGCAGCTCACAATAACAAAAAAAGGAAAAAACACCAATCCTTCCAACAATGGCTAAAATCCATAAATAATTAAAATAGAAACATACATTAAAAATATCCTACCCCCCCCCTGTAATTTTTAGCCCTAAAACCTTCAAGATGCTGGGGAGGGAACCAACCCATCACCCCACCAGCCATCTCCACAGATGCGAGCCCCGATCCGGCCCCCAGGCCTTCTGGCAGAGCCAGGATTTAACCCCTTTTCTGAAGGCCATGAGGGAGGGGGCACACCAGACCTCGGGAGGCAAGATGTTCCATAGGGCGGGAGCCACCGCAGAAAAGGCCCTCTGCCTAGACCCCACCAATCGAAATTCCTTGACCGGTGGGGTCTGCAACCTGCCCCTTCTGCTGGACCGAGTGGGGCAGGCTGAAATAAATGGGGCGAGACAGTTCCTCAGATGACCTGGTCCTGTGCCATAAAGGGCTTTAAAGGTGATGACCAACACCTTGAATTGGACCCAGAAACAAACTGGCAACCAATGCAGCTCACGCAACAGCGGTGTTATATGTGCCCTCCTAGCGGTATTAAGAACTGTCTGCACTGCCACATTCTGCACCAGCTGTAGCTTCCAGATACTCTTCAAGGGTAGCCCCATGTAGAGCGTGTTACAGTAGTCCAAACCGGAGGTGACCAGGGCATGAGTGACCGTGTGGAGGGCCTCCTGATCCAGGAAGGGGTGTAACTGCCGCACAACACTAAGTCGTGCAAAGGCCCTCCTAGCCACGACTGCCACCTGCTCTTTGAGCAGGAGTCGTGAGTCCAGGAGGACCCCCAGATTACGCACCGGGTCTATCTGGGGTAGTGCGACCCCGTCAAGAACCAAAGATGACAAACTCCTAGATCTTGAGGCTTCCCATATCCACAGCCACTCCGTCTTACCAGGGTTTAGTTGAAATCTGTTGTCCCCCATCCAGGCCCCCACAGCCTCCAGGCACCGCGAGAGGGCAGTCACAGTGCCACTTAAGACACCTGGGATGGAGATGCATAATTTGGTATCATCAGCATACTGATGATACCTCACCCCATGGTGCCGGATGATCTCACCCAACGGTTTCATGTAGATGTTAAATAGGAGCGGTGAAAGCACCGACCCCTGAGGCACCCCACAAAGTAGGGGCCGGGGGCTGGACCTCTCGCTCCCTATCAACATTGATTGGGTTTGGCCTTGGAGAAAGGAGCTGAACCAGCACAACACTGTGCCACCCAGCCCCAACTCCTGCAGCCGACCCAAAAGGATACCATGGTCGATGGTATCGAAAGCCACCAAGAGGTCAAGAAGAACAAGGATGGATGCACTCCCCGCATCCCGGTCTCGGCAGAGATCATCCAAAAGTGCGACCAATGCTGTTTCTGTCCCATAACTAGGCCTGAACCCTGACTGATAGGGGTCCAGATAATCCGTTTCCTCCAGGATCCTCTGAAGCTGCCGCGCGACCACCTTCTCTACCACCTTTCCTAAAAAGGGGAGGTGGGAGACTGGATGAAAATTGTCCAGAAGGGTGGGGTCTAGTGATGGTTTCTTGAGGAGTTTTTTTTTTCATTTCAATTTCAAGAATTTTCCATTCTTGTTCCCATCTAAGTCCAAACCAGCTCACTAACTACCAAAACACACACACACACACACACACACTTTATTATGGTCACAAACCAGAATACATACAAATACAAGCAATTAGTCATAAAATGTAGCATCAAATAACTAATAAAATGTCAGTGTATGTCCTTATCTGCTTCAGCAGACATCCTTGAAAGATATTATACTGCTACAAACATGTGTAGCAAGATAATAGAATTTTGCAACTGGATACGTCAGGTTTGGGTTTTTAGCAGACAGAAGATAAAAGATAAAATATTCATCTGGGCAGCCAGGCCTTTTGTTAAGTAAAGGGATTAATAACCTTGCCTAATTTTTATGTAAAATTTACATCTTAAGATAACATGTTCAATCAGTTCCAGGTCGAATCGCCAAAATCTTTGAGGAGCTGGTATATTGTTATATACGACCTCTAACACTGCCCATTGGAGGCCATCATAGCAGAAAATATCCATTGATAACTTGCAAAGACAAATGTTTTTAAGTAGTCTCCTTGGAGGTAAACTACCAAAATACATCTAGCTTGATACTTGGGGGAGGGGAGGTTAGAATATTGTGAGAACACTCAGGTGAACTCCCAAAACATAATCATCTTTCTATGAGCATTTTAGTTGCCTCTTAACATATATCTCTTATCAACATAACAAGTATCTAACCCACTCCACTCTGGAGAATCCCCACCCCCAAGCCTTACAGACTCTCACAGGGGATTGCAGATCCCCCCCTTCTCATTCAGGGAGGGCTTTGTGTTCTTTCTTCATTTCTCATGCAAGGAATCTCTACTACCAAGGCCTCTGCCAGACCCAGACCTTCTTGTTTTTGCAACTACTGCTGCTTTTTGGGAAAGGATTATTTCTATAAGTCCCAGAAACCATAGAGTTCCTTCAGTGCAAAAAGCTAAGTGCAGATTATCTGAAAGGTAACTTTTTCCCCCATGGCTATTGGGTCTTGTTAGTAATCAACCTTTTACTTGAAGACCCAAACAACCCTTTCAGAAGACACTCAGTTCATGAGCTAGTCACCTTCTGTAAACTCCATTCAAGCTCAGTACACAGGGAATATATATATATATATATATATATATATATATATATATATATATATATATATATATTTAAGAGGTATGAGACTATGGTTTAGTAAGTAAATGAAGCCACTCAGTGCCATTTTTTTTTCTATTCTTGTGTGGCCCTTTAATCTAATTCTGAGATTTTCCCAAGACTAATCATGCTGCATGAATCTAGAACAATTGCCATTTTGTTGGCAGAAACTGGAACTTAAAACAAAGGATGGTCATGAGTTCAGATACTGGTTCCTGATACCTGAAAATGGTGGCTGCTCCATGTTTCTCAACTAGCTTTAGATAAACCTCATGACTTAGCCACATTTATAGGGGGTAAGATGGAATCAAGTGCTGGCTCAGTAACTAGGATGTTTGGCTTAATGTTGCTTAGAATATCTCAATGGTTCCTTCACTTACTTTTGCCTGAAACTTGATCATTTTGACCAATACACATACACCAATGTGTCTCTCTGCCTGGCCCACTGAAAAATTAATTTTCCAATGAAATTTTCTTTAAATAAATTATTGTTCTCACTTTGATCAGGTAAAATATCCTAGGTTATATTCTAGACAGGTACCAAATGTACCAACGTCACTTTGTGTGAGATCGGCGGCTATATAAATAAATAAGTGAGATGGGCGGCATGGATGGATGGATGGATGGATGATATATGTGCCTGAAAATCTGGAGTTTCAGGAAGACACATTTGCACAATTTTGATTTCTGAGACTGAACAAGGGTTGTATAATCTCTCAATATCTTCCTACCCCTTAGAGCTTCTTTTGCAAAACAGCCATTTCCTTGAAATGCTTCATGATCTAAATTTGAAATATAAATCAATCAATAAATAAATACATCCAGTCTGAAGCTTGGGTACTAATTTTGAATTTGTTGTCTGCATCTCCCTCTAAGAATGGTATCAAAGCACAGGTATTGCCTGCACCTTGGCCAGGCACCCTCTGGGTTGCCACAGGCATCTCCACATCCTTGTCCTGCTAAGAAAATAAGTTTCAAACCACATTCACAGAGTACTACATTCTCTGACATCTCAGCATGGTTAATAAAACATGCATGTGGATTTCCAATATGCATATAATACAAATAAAGACAAGAAAGTACCTTTCACAATTAAGTTTCCTGAATTCCTTGCAACTCCAAATTGATTCATTGCTATGCAGCTGTATACTCCTGCATCAGATTTGGAAATATTATATATCTTCAGACTGTTATCTTCTAAGATAAAGATTCTGAAGGGGGAGGAAAAAAAAATAAACAAAACCATGCAAACCAATTATTAACATGGTATGATACTGAAGACTAACAGCAATAACTGTGATATAATGTTATTTGTAATATTTGGACATTAATCATAGTTGCTGTTGATTACAGCACACTGAAGCACATTTCAGCCAAATTTTCATTTCAGTGCATCATTGATCATTATATTAGATACAGATTAGACACAGCAGAATTTACTAATATTCTAACTTTACAACTAGTCCACATCTTTCTCTGGCCAATTTATTCCTGCAGAGGAAGAAATAAATCCACAATATGAGCTCTAAGTGTGGTGTGTTTCTTCAGGGAGTAAAATATGTTTTCAGTCTCAGATGGTGAGCTATTTACAGTACGAACTATGAGATGATGCAAGTTCTAACAGTTTGAAGAAATATTATTCATCACTGAGGTGGTTGTATTCAGTCCAAACAGTCAAATGATGAAAGGAACTTAAGCTGATTATCATAGGAAGGTTAATATGTCACATAGTTATCAATTACCAGTTTAAGGCAATTTATTATTAGCAGTAGCAGAGTAATAATCAGTTGAAGACAACAAACATGGATTAAATGATTACATCAAGGCAAGCAAAGATTATAATTTTATAATTTTAAATTTTCCTGAATGTGATATAATTCCAAAATTAATAAAAAAGTTGTTGAAAATGATAATAACATTTAAGTGAGTTTTGCAAAGTGATCACTATCTAGAATACAACACACCGGATATAAGAATAATTGAAAAGGAAAAAAAATAGAGAGAGATTTCTGGAAAAAAATATCCAATTAAATTGGGAACCAAAGTGATTGCAGACAGATGCAACAAAGTACCTTGAATTGGCACACACATCTACAATGATCACTGGGCTCCTCATCAAAGGAATACAATAGAGCTTCAAGACCCACAAGGTTACAGGTTAGATACCCTCTGGAAATGATACATAGGACTTACGAAAGCAGTGTAAATTATAGCCCAACCTTTCTTGCAGGAATGTAGGATCTAATAACAACATGAGGTGACCTTACTATGGGTTGACCTGCCAGTCTACATTTTGCTCTTCCGAAGAGACCCCAAGCCTGCCCTTTCTCCTGATACTAGCACCTTCTAACATAAATAATGTTTTTTGTTTTGTTTTTTACTGTATCCATATATCGACTCCACACCACAGAAAAGACAACAACCTTGCTTTTGTCATCTGTCTCCTTCGCCTCCCGGGTTATCAGGCAGCTTCAGATTGTCTGCCCTGCCTAATATGTATTTCAGTATCGCATAAGTAAGGAGAAGGTTAGTTGTCCTTCACAACCCAGAGACAGTAGAATGGAGGAAAAAGAATTGGAAACAATTACAAAACATAGAGTTCTAACAATCAAAATGGGTAGAACTCACAAAATCATCCCTATATTTATTGGAGCAGGCAGAATAGAAGATGAAACAAAATTTTACAAGCACTAAATATTTCAGTCATATCAGCTGTGGATTTGCCAAACCAAACCAAACCAAACCAAACCAAACCAAACCAAACCAAACCAAACCAAACCAAACCAAACCAAACCTGTTGCTAAACACATATTATATCTTAAGACATTGCTTAGATTATTCCTAAGTTTCTGGATAGAGTTCAAATTTCCAAAGGACATCAGTTAAAGCTGTGATTCTTTTCATTTGTTCTTTCTACTATTATTGTGTTATTCCAATAATAATAAGACAGATATTCAGGTCTGGGAGCAGAAGTGTATTCTTCAGAGCATATGTGACAAAGAGCACTCCATGGCTTTGTTACAGGAGAAAACCTATAGCAGCATCTGGTTTGTTTGTTTGTTTTTTACTACCCAGTTATCCTTATATTATAATCTGAACTTCTCTTCTTGCTTATTTATGCAGAAGACCAGAAATGCTGCTGTTATAGAGGCGCATATGCTGGCTCTATGTTCATATTAACTTTGTCACTTCTTCCCCCATACTTGGCAGTTTCACAAGAAGTATGTTTTCACTTGATGTTTTTCTAGTGGTACCTCTATCTCATATTTTGCAAATACTATTTTCCTTCTGCTTTCCTACTCTGTCCTTAATTAGGATATTTAGAATTAGTGTACTGGTGCTCCAGAAGGGAGGGAAAATCTATTGTTCCTCCAGATTGCAAGATTGCAGTTCCCATCATTTCTTACCACTGGCCATGCTGGTTAATATCACTAGGAGCCACATCTTGCTCATCCTTATGCTGGGGGTTGCATTTTCTCCTTTGTAAAAGTGGATGATTGCTTCCAAATGTTCTCATCTTCATTAATACTTGTCTGAGGTAATTTTTTTCCAGCTCTCAAAAATGGAAGTTTTTGTGACTCAACTGCTACCCACTGTTGCTACATTTTAATGTTTCATTTGAGCTTTTCTCGTCCAAATGGTGAGCCAGAAAGTACTGATCCCCAAATAAGAAAATAAACAGTGTAATAGTCCCTCAGTTAAAAGCTCCTTTAGAGTAGCTCCTGGCAGTGCATGATTATCTTAAGGTGAAAAGGTAGAAAGAGAAGAGACAGAGGACCTCTTGCAACATTGGCCTGATGACATAAGATTCTTAAAAAAAACACACACAGACATTTTGTGCTAGAAAAACAACATTGTGTTATTCCAAGTGAAAAAAATTGCTCTTTTATAAAGAATTAATTTACGTAAGGCCCAGCTGCTATGCTGTCTTTTTTATATGCAATTTTTAACGGTTGAAAATAAGTTCAAGTGATGAAAAGGGAAGTATCCAGGCCACATTTTCCCAAAGAAAGAGAAGGAGTAGCAAAGAACAAACAAGCAAACAAAATAAAAACACCCCCCCCCCCCTTAATTACTCATTGTAGAGAACTGCTGTGCCATCTGCAAAGCGCAAGAGCAAACTATGATTTCAGTGGAGCCAAAGATGCTGATTTGGAGTTAATTATCACTGACTTTGTTCAACCAACTGTCAAACACAAGAGAATTTTCCCACCTGTGCTCAGTGTTTGAGGTGATAAGGAATCAAAGTAAAAAAAAAAGAAAAGAAAGGCAAATGCCCTGGGAGTTGCTTAGCATGGTGACATTTTTTTCTCTCCCTCTCAATTTGTTCCCACTGCTGAATCAGTGGGTTCCTTTGTTGCTCTGCCTGTATTCAGTTTGAACATCTGTAGTGCCATCAATTGAGTTTTAAGACAGCAATAGACATGGAATTTTTCAAACATGAGAAATGGGGGCTGATTCTACACCTGATCAGCTGCACTCCCCCAAATATACAGAAGAGATTTCTATTGCATAGAAAGACAAGACAGAATGGAAATATTGATATAATTGCACTTTTGCTGAAATTTTAGAAGTGACCTCTGGTATCTACTGTGACTTTGACAAATAATGTTGATGAAGTTCAAGTTGGAATGAAGAAGTGAACCAGGTATTTTACATGATTATTCCTGAATGGTTTCTCCTGATAAATAAAGCAAAATAAGTTCCTTTGTTTTTTATTTATTTATCAAATTTAATGGCCACCCATCTCACAAAAAAGTGACTCTGGATGGTGTACAATAAAATTATAAAGCAGTTAACATATAAAAACATTTATTTGGGGGGGGAGATGGGTGGCATATAAATGTAATAAATAATTTTATATTTTATATACTATAAATAAATAAATAAAATAAAAATATAAAATAATATATTATTTATATAATGTAAAAACAAATAATAAAAATAAAAATATAAAATATAAAATATAAAATTAAATAATAAATAAAATATAAGTACATTATAAATATATACATATAACTATAAAATAAATATTGTATATTGTATGTAAAAACAATTATGCTTCAGATCTTTTTCAGGGAACTGGGCTAACAAACTGAGTTGGATGGTGGCTTGGTAATCTTTTGGAACTAGTTAGAGCATACTCTGAAGATACAATCATGTGTGTGCTGATTTTCATTAATATTTAGAACAAATTAAGTTAATGGGACCTGCTTGTCCTGTTATGGTGGACATTTCTTAGCATACTAGCATACAGCTGGAACAGGGTAAAGGGATAATTAGCAAGAAGGGAATTAATTTTTGTATCTACATTCAGTGGAGAAGAGGGGATTACAAGAGAGCAAGCAGGCACACAATGGGGAATGCACATCAAAATGAATGCACTGGCATTGGCTGTTTGCCTAGCTTACTCTCTTGTAATCCCTTTCTCATCAATCTCTCTGCAGGGGGAGCGGGGAGAAAAGAAAATGGATTAGGCACAGTGCATTAACTGATCATATTTCAATCATATACCACTGTATAGTTATTTTTTTTAAAAAAAAATCTGTGCCTTGATCATTTGCATATCACTAATGTTAGATGTCCAGAAAGATAAATGTGTTGGTCTCCATTATATTTTCTAATTATACCCAGCTACAAAACTTTCATTTTCTTTTCTCAGTCCATCTACTCATGCCTATTCAAGACATCTCACAAAAGAGCAATTAACAACCAATTCACACAGAAGTTTTAATTACATGATACTATGTCCACAATCAGTTGATGAACTTCCATTTGATGTACTATTAGAAGTCAAGATGAGGAATGATTAAAAAAAAAAATAGCAGGTAATACTATGTATGTTATTCTAGAGCTGCATAAATGCAACTAATCCCAGTCTAGATATATTTGATTTAGTACTACTTACATCCTACTGAAATCATCTTTGCATTTAAACATATAACAATACTATCTAGTTGAGTAGTATAGCAGAAAGACATCTAGCAATCTCTGTTCTGTTCTGTCCTTTCAATGAATGTATACAAATATTGCATTTTGAGGCAACATACTTGAGAAGATGATGTCAGGTTCAGCTGGTGCGGCACTGCTAGGAAACCTGGCCAGCCGGGCTGAGCCAATTCTACCGCCCGCTCGCAAGCCAGGGAAAAAGAGGAAGTGAGAGCTGTGGCTGATTAATGGACCACCTGTGCCCACTTAACAAGGAAACCACAGAGTGGATGTTTTGTATCCATTCTGATGAGCGGCGTGCACCGAGACAGAGGGCAAAGCCGTGGGCTGCGGAAAGGCGATCACCACGCGATTGAGAAAACCCCGGTTTTGCACACAACGGAAAGGACCCTGGGGAAACAAGACTATGCCGGAGGGGCAGAGGAATCTAGGGACAATGGGAAACGGGCTGAACCTGCCATTTGGAACATTAAGGGGGATTATTGGGGTATCGATAATCCATAACATGTAACTTGACGACCAGGTGAAATGCGGGCAGGGGAGAGCTATAAATTGTACCACGAAATGTGCCCAGCCAGTCCTGGCTTTGTTTGTAACTGTTGCATTACGCTTGAGTAAATCTCTTTGTGAAACACACGTGTCACGGGAGTTTCTCTTGACGAACGGGGCATTCCTTACAGATGATAGGTAGGCAGCTCCAGGAATACCTTGGGCTTCAACCTTGGCCAATTCAAAAATAAGAATACTACCACTTACTAAATAGCATACACTTTAATGTTATCATAGGGAAATTACTTTCATATTCAGTTATCCTGTTCGATACACTTTATTTGGATTTGAGTCCTAGATGACTTGTATGTTTTGTTGTACATAACAAAAAGTGTTACTAATCTCAGATTATCTGGAAAAATCTCAGATAGGCATAATGTCATTATTATGTGTAATTCTACTGTTAGTTGTTCATGCTTACAGTGGATAGTGAATTGAAGCAGTCTCCTATGAGCCTAAATTAATGTAATTAATGTAGTAATTAAATGGTTTACAGATAATTTAAATGGATATTTGTGACCTTCTGTCTAGGATAAATTACTCCTAATCCATCTTTACTTTCTGTTAATGCTTTCTGTCCTATAGCAGATATATAACAAAAGAAAAATAAACAGAAAACTCTCTTGTCGGATCAAGGATGTTATTATTCCTAGAGCAGCAACTTTATCTACAGTACATGTAAGAAGTGCTGGGTGGAAGGAAATTTAGGTAAGAACACACTTCGAATACTCTGTAAAATTGTAGTCACATTTAAAAAAAGAAATTGTAGAAATGGAAAATCTGCAGAAAGGGAGCTAGGAATGATTAAAGTGTTCACACTTTTTAGAATATATAGAGGACATATAAAATCCTGCATGACATGGAAGATATAGATTTTGTCTGTTTCTCACAATTTTAAAACATTAAACCTAAGTGCAGGGAGATAGAGGACTGATAAAAGGAAGTACTTCTTTATGCAATTATAATTAATGTGATGATGGTCAACAATTTATTTCAAAATTAAAACCAATCATTAAAATAATTTGCAATTAAAAGCTTGATGAAAGAGAAGTTTTTAACAACTTAATAAATGCTATGAGACTGAGAGTTAAATCCATCTCCTTGAAGAGTACATTTCATAACCTGGGAGTCACAAGCAGAAGGCACTTTTCCATGTACTTCTGGAACCATGGACATCTTCGGAAGGGACTCTTCTACTGATTGATGTAACCAGGCAGGTTCACCGCAAGAGTGGTAATCAGGGCCTAAGCTATTTAAGGCTTTAAATATCAAGATCAGCACTTTAAATTGTGCATACTAGACAACCTACACCCAATGCAGATCTTTCAGTACAAGTATCATATGATCCCTGCACCTTTTCAAGGCAGTCCACATAAAGTGTATTGCATTGTAACCAAGCCTGGATAACTGTTGTAAGGGCTTTACAGCATCACCCCCTATTGATTCCCCATTCACCATCAAAGTGATCTGAGGATGTGTTTTTCTGCTTTACTTCCATAGTACACTTTTCCATGTTATGTCACCTCGAGCGCTCCTATTGATTTTGGATAGCACAAGTTTTGTACACTAACCCCAGCAATTTGTTGGCAGTTTTACACAGGCAGGAACATTCATTCAATTGAGTCAATGCTTACCATGGTCTCTATTACCATTTAGAGCTACCATAAATATTATAAAAACATCAGAGTTATAACACCTGTTTTTAAGAAGAAGGTTGCTGGTTCACAACACAGCAGGTCAGGTTGGTCAGCCTCCTGCTTACTCAGTGACTTTGGACCAATGACTTTCTATTAGCCCATCCAACCTCATAGAATAATTGTTTATGGGAAAAATTAAAGGAGTGCTATGTATGCCACCCTGTGCTCCTGAAGGAAAAATGGGATACAAACCTAATAAATAAATAGTCAGGGCAATAATTACAATTATTAATTCACATTGTGTTGTTTACAGGAATTTGTACCTAAAGTTGCTGCTTTGCTACTGGATAAACCACAAGTTTAAATTATATTTATAATTTTGAGAAGTGAAAATAGAACTATAGCAGAACTGCAGCGGCAGTGCTTATTAGTACAAGATAGTGTTAAATTTCAATTGGCCAGAGAGGCAGTTAGAAAAAGAAAATGATTCTGCTGAATAGTCTAAAATTTTGCATAAATCTCATATCTCAGTAGATGATGCAATATGTGATGACTTGAAGCATGAAGGGAAATCTATGGCTTTGATTTCTGTCATTTCACTCTTTAATCAAAAATAAAGCTGCAGTGATTAATTAAAGTTAGATAATGAAGAATCAATCCCATTGGTCCACTAGAAGTTATATTAGTTAATACTAGCATGTCATCAAGAGAAGAGAACAATTTGCGTTAATTTTGTCTCAGTCCTGAAACTTCCTAATGTACTGTAACTTGAATAGTCCTGATTCTAACCTAAAGTCCATTTAATTTTTTTTGTTTTTTAAATCTGGAAATGGAGAAGAACTTTCTACTGAGATGAGAATAGAGTAATAAGGTCTAGTTATAGGAGCTGCTACAAATGTATATGCTACTAGATAAAAAAAGGTCAAAAAAGAAAGAGGGGAAAAAAGAATATTAGAAAGAATGATTTGATAATAAAAAAGTAAATTCAACCACATATTTTAAAAATCCATGAATGGAACTTAAAAAGGGTTCAACATGTTTTAAAGAATTAATGCAGATAAATAGTACTATAGAATACCTTAACTTTTTTTTCTTTTTGCAGATAATAACATTGAAAAGAACAACTTAGTATTAAAAATCCAGCTTTGTATTCAGCCACATCTTTCCACCATTTTTTCTCTGTCAAAACTGAAAGCCTAATATAGTATGGAAGAAAACAACATGGAAAATGCCAACCATGCTCTAACAACAACAAAAATAATAAACTTTAGGAAATGGAAGAAATACTGTAGTTCCAGATATAATGTATTAGATTTCAGAGATATATCATTTAGCAATTATTGAGAAAATTATATATTTTGCTAATTAGAAAATGTCACTTTCTCTCTCCCTTTGGAGAAAATTCTTGGAGAACACTGAAAGCTTAGTTTCCCCTTTTAAAGTCTTACAAAATCTTTAAAACTTGGCATATAGCTGTAATTACAGGTTTGTAAAATTGTTTTCTGTTGGATGATTTTTTTTCTTTTTGTGTGTGGTGAATTGTTCATTTTTATTTTGGGTATGACTGTTTAAAAATGAATTAATAAAAACAATTTGCCCCCAAGCAAAGAAAAAAAGGAAAAAGGAAAAAACCAACAAAATGGAAATGAGGATATTAAGTATTATTCATCTATCCAATAGCCTTTAGTTGTTTTTATAAAGCCTACTAAAATATGTGAAGCCTTTCTGTTATTTGAATCCCATTTGTAATATTTCAGCCTGAGATTTTGTAGTGCAACAGTATAAAAAGTACAATGGCAAAAACAAGCATAGGGTAGCACCATCCATAGAAAACTGAAAATTCAGTTCCGTTTTCCCATGAGTTTTACATCAATACATTTTATATCCAGCTTTCTTTTTCTCCAAGGTCAATTAATCATTGGTTATTATGCATAACCATTTGTTTATTCTCTCACCTTTTTCATGATACAAAATCCCAGCTTGGTGGGCCTGTCAATCAGACATCTTCTTATGTTAATATATGAGATGAACATTTCTTAAAGAACCCAAGCTGAATGTTTATTTTAAATTAAAGTATCCACCCCCTATTTCCATCTTGGTCAGGACAGGACCAAATACTTTACAACTCAAGATATAGCAGTAATTGACACCATCTTCTACTACCCTCAGGCTGACATGCATAACACCCAAGGCTTGGTGAAAAAAAAGATCACACACACAGAGCAAATGCTTTGCCTCAAGTGGTTTAAAGAGGAATGATACACATCAGTTAAATATCAATCCATTGTCTTAGCCTGGCACTTAAAATCTATTCTTCCTTATTTGGGATCAAGTCATTTCTGTACCCAAATTGCTTTATGGGTCCTCTCCTCATTCTTCTATTTTACAGACCTCACAGTAGTGAAGCAATCAAATGAAATAATTATACTATTATAAAGCAAGTGAGGAAATAGCATCCAGTCCTGAGGAGTGTGAAGCAAATGGGTACTACTGGTGAATTACTTAAAAGCAGGCCAAGGCCACAATTAGGGACACATTTAACCCAGATGCATACTCTTGAGTTATTCATAAATATCTTCAGAATATCTGTAACCCTGATATCCCCAGTGAACTTGTTGCCTTTCTGTTCAGACTGAACAAATAAAGCAGCTTGTGGAGTGAAGATTTCAACAAAGTGAAGATTTCCTTGGTCTGTAGAACAGGCAGAAATACAAAAGATAAAACTTAGCTTAGAGGAACAGGCAGTGTTAGAGAAACATAGACTGATGTAAAGACTAAGATTCTGATCCATTTTATTAAGATCTTGAAGGCATTTAGTACATTCTTACATTTGATCAATTATGGTGCTATGAAGTCTTTTTTGGACTTCCCAAAAATCTTCTCTCTGTTGCCAGAGGTTGCCAAATGGGTTCTATGACCCTAAATTTGAGAAGGCTTTTGGTTTTGAACAACTATGGCCCTACTTCTGAAACTCAGTGGAACTGAAAAAGCAGTTTATGATCAGATATGTAGATCAGCTTTTTAAAGACAACAGAGTTTTAAGATCTCATGTCTGGAATAGTCTCCTTCTGTTTGGGCCCTGTCAAGATTTGACATGCAAAGGTTGCAATACTGCTCATATAAAAGATTTAAAAAAAATAGGCATACCTATACATAGGCATACCTTTTACCTTGCTGTAGAGTTTCAGTGCCTTTTTTCCAACTAATAACAGCCCTGGGAGAGGCATTTGGTTTGCATCCAATGGTTATTTCACCTCCCACATGGACGACTGAAGTTTTTTTCATGGGATGTTTAGAAAAATCAGGAGCTGAAGCTATAAATAAGTAAAATAAGAAAACAACTTTGGAGCTAAGGAGCAAAACCTGAAGCTCCAAGCCATGTGTGGTCCCATCAAAAATGTTGGGTATGGCCCTTAGAGACTCTCCATGATTTAATAGCATATTGAAAAATTTAATATGATAGAAAAAGGGAATATTAAAATATATGGAGAGTATTCATATTAACTGTATTAAATTAATACATTTGCAGTAACACGTACATTTCTATAGTTTACATCATAGAGGAGATGTAGCCCTCACAAACCATCCAAAGATAAGATGCAGTCCTTGACACCCCAAAGTTACACACATGTGCTCTATAAACATGCCTTAACACATAGAAATGAATGAGGCTGCAGTCCTACACACATTAACTGGCAGCAAGATCCACTAAATTCAATTAGATTTCTTTCTGAATAGGGCAGTACATAATTTGTTTGTTTGTTGTTTATTTATTAAATTTATATGCCGTCCATCTCCCCCAAATTCCTTCTTTTTTTCCTTATGATATGCATGCATTTTCTTATTTAAAATTGTCTTCCTAATAAACTTTTAAGAAATTTTACTTGTTTTAAATCTCTGTTGTCCTATTTACTTTTTTTCAGCCTTAAACTTACCCATGACTCTTAACTCAGCATTGGAATAAATGGAGTCATATTTGTTTTCTGCCACACACTGATAGAGACCGGAATCCAAAACGTTCAGCATACTTATAGTAAGAGTGCCATTTTCAATTTGAATTCTTTCCTTCAAAAGTAAGAAAGGCAACAGTTCATAACCAAATGACTCCAATGTCTGCACTGTTGTTGACAGAGCTTTTACACTATATATATATAGTGTAAATATATATATATATTTAAATTGTTGTTAGCCGCCTAGAGTTTGTATGTAAGATGGGCAGCCATATAAATAAATAAAATAAATACATGTTTAAAATGGGAAGAGAAGAAATGGCCTCTGCTTGAATGGGAAGGAAGCTGCATTTCAAATTTCCCAACATCTTATGAGACGCGTTCATAATTTTACATAAATAATAGTAATTCCTTGTTCTGTAATAGTTTCCCCACAAACATTGCTTTTAAACAAATGTAATACCCTTCTAGTCAAGGTAATATAATGGCTGTACATTTTATGATTTTATATTTTATAATTTTGCACAGTCTACAGTGGCAGAAATGGAATAAGTAAATCTGAAATGCATGTATTATCATATGATATGCAAATTAATTCACATACCACATTTATATCCAATACACAGAATTGCCCTGTGTGATCTCATATAGAAGTCTTTATACATGTAGAAACACCATGCAATCACACAGGGTTCCTAATAATGGGCATTCAGCACATACAGATGAATGTCTCATAGACACCTCTTTCAAATGCTATACTGAATAACCAGTAGGAATCACAACGTTAGCTACAGGTAAAAGACAGATGTAGCGCCCTCTCCCTATTAATATTCGCCACCTATCCTTTCCATTCAGTGAATGAGACTAGATTTCAGGTGTAGGATCTCTTGATTATCATTATATGGGATCTAATTCTGGGTGGATGCATTATGAGTAAATGTATAATTATTTAAGACAAAGTCAGTTGCATGAAATTGTCACATGCTTTGTGAAGATAGTAGTAGCATCAAGACATTTTTAAAAATAATTTGCTTAGCACTCCAAAAGTCCTTTAGAAAATTATCCCCTTAGAACTGACCCATTCCAATTCTGCTTAGCTTAACATTTTGATGAGAACACACCCTCAGGTTGCATGGCTGCTACAGAAAAACTAATTAACAACACTCCAGTAGTTTTTACTGTTAGAGAACGGTCTTTTACTAATAACTTATCTGTGCTTTATTCTACCTCCAAGCTTTGAATGTCCTTAGAATGAATTCCCCTCTCTCTGTCTCTCTCACACATAGACACATCAAAACATTTAATTCTGGTATTTTATGTCATGTGAAACTCAACCTCCCAATCTTTCTCAGTTGATTTTCTTTTGAACTAAATAAGCAATTTGGTGAATAACATGCACAAATAAAAACAATAGGCAAATGAACAAGTTTAGGATGATCTGAACTGACAAAAGTAGATACATAATAAATCTATAATTTTTTTTTATTATACTGTTACTGATAATTTATCTTTAAACTCCAGGAAAAGATAATACGAGATTGATCCCACATTCATATAATGCTAAAACTTGGTATCACCCAAGGAAACTGATTTATTATAGATTCAAAAGAGTATATTCCTCTTCAGACATTTAGGCTTCGAAATATTAATTGGGTGCTGCATAACTCCAACCCTAATATAATGGATCAGACATAGTTATTTATCCAGGAATCCATGCTTTGAGTGGAATACATGTGAAGTTTCCATACAGTCCAGAACACCATGCTTTCAGGAATTCTGGATAGCACAGAAGCTTCTGTATGGCAATGTAGATTAAGGGCCTCCTTCATGCAGGAATTCATATTTATCACTAAGACACTTACAGGAGAAGCTGCTTGGTAGTGCTATAGTGGAGATGTGCTACATGATCCTTCCTTTTTCATATAGTGCATAACTATATTAGAAGACTTATTACCACAAGATGTGCTGGTGGCTTTAAAAACTTTGCAAATCCTGATCATCTTTTTTTCGACTTAGCCCCCCCCCCAAAAAAAAACAAAACAAAACAAAAAAACCTAGGATTACTTAGCTACAATTCAGTAACAATTTGCCATCTTATAGTGACAGGAAGTTTTTTTAAGCACTGAAATAAGGGTTGAGCCTCTGGTAGAGTCAACACATCTATTTTAGCAAACAAATGAGTGGGGATGCATCTTATCTTATTTAGCACTATAGCTGTAGTTAACTTCAAAAAATAAAAGCATCCGAAAGATAGGGTGAAGTGGTGATTTTCAACAGAATCCAAATCTAATACACATCTTACCTCTGATATAAGCGGTTTACCATTTTTAAACCAACTATATGAAGGTTTTGGGTGACCAGTTGCTTCACATTCCCAAACTAAAGTTTCATAAAGAGAGAGCTGTGCATTCTCAATGGTTTTGTTCCATTCTGGAACAGCTGTAGCAACAAAGAAAAAGTTATTGTAACTATTTTTAGTGTATGTTGTCCCAAAATTTTGGCAATATAACCAATCAAAAACATAAATTGACATTAAAATCTATTAAAAAAGAAACCTGGCCACGTACATTTTAAGGAGGCAATTTGTATATGAAAGTCCACAATTAGAATATAACAATAGATGCTTTCCCCCATGTCTCTCCTAACAATTCTATCCTTTCCCAATGCAGTGCATCCAATTCACCTGTCATTCTGGCTCTGATCCATTCATCCTAGTCTAAAATATTGAACACTGATATATTGCAAGTGTTCACACATTATGCCAATCAAAACATGTCTTGCCTCCTTTTGTTTTAGTTGTTGTATGAACTCAGCTATTGTTTTATGTTTTCACATCTTCTGTGTACCTAGTCAGTTGTAGTATATTCAATAAGTCATTACTAAACAAACTATGGCATAGAGTCACATGAAAATCCAGCCATGATATACAGTGCTACTTGTCTGTGGCAAATTCAGATAGTTTGTGCTGAGTTCTTTAAAATGGTCATTATCTATTTACATTAACCTTTATTTGTCTAATCTCCATTGATGTACAGCATCTTACAATATATTCACTGAATTCTAAAATGAATTTTAAGTTTCAACTCTCCAATACTTTTAATGAATTCAGATATTTTTGCTCTTAATAATATCCTGTGAGAACTAAGCATTTAAATATTTTCCCTAAAACATCACTAGTATTCTGTCTGTAACCAAATCAATTTGCTCACCATATGTAAACAGTTGGCCCCGGGCAACATCTCTTCCTTGTACATTTCTTGCAATACATTCATAAGAAGCTTCATCTTCCTGTTGAAAATCTGGGATTTCAAGGATTCCTTTGGATGTATTGATTTTTCTGGCCAATGGGATGCCATCTGATCTCTTCCAAGTGATACTGGGAACAGGACTAAATGAACACAAGACATTACAAAATGTAGGACCAGACATGGTTTAAAGCAAAACTGTTTATGGAAGATTGCACTCTCTTGAATGGTGGAGTATTATCAACAGCGAAATATTAAACAAATTATTTTGAATGAAAATAAGCTTATCAATGGGTTTTAATAAATGTAGAGATAACAAATAATTGATCAGTGGATTTCACCTTCTTGGAGAAATTCTAGTGACTATGGAACTATGCTATGCATATGATGGTGAGGACGAGCCACCTTTGACATTGCTTGCCATTCAAAATAGAAAGAAACTGCTGATGATTTGGCCACATGCTTGATAAATGTTCCATCCTTTCTTATTTATAGTAGCAGAGGTATTAACAGAAGAGCTGATATTATGATAGCTTGATTTAGATATCAAATGTTGATGCTGTATTTTCTACAGACACTGGAAAGATCTAGGGGGAAAGGTATCTGCACTATCCAACATAATCTTTTGTTCCAGATTGTGTATCAGATTTGCATCCTGGAACAAACTGAGGCTGTGTAAAGTGGATTGTTGCATCCATAGGAGCTGGACTTTTTTCTGTCTTCATTAGATTATAACAAGAACAAAGTTCCTTGATGAAACATAATATTTGGAAACCAGTGTTTCTGAAGTAACGCTTCAGCGGTTCGAGTCCAGCCTTCGCGTTAGCAGGGTGAGCTCCTGTTTCCTCCCCAGTTCCTGTCAACCCAACAGTTTGAAAACTCACGTGAGTAGATAAATGGGTACTCTCACTCTGGTGGGAGGAAAAATGCTGGCGGCGCCTTGCAAAAAGGAGTCGGGAGCAGTTGCTGGTAAGCGCGAAAAACTGTGCGGGCCCGAAAAGGGCACGAAGCAACGGAAACCCCGCCTCCTGCACTCGCCAGCTGGGCTCTGCTCTAGGAAGAAGGCTCTGGCAAACCACTTCCGAAACACTTGCCTTGAAAACTGCAAGGACTTGTCCAAGCAGTCACTGCAGAGTCGGTAACGACTGAGCGCAGATTAAAAAAAAAAAAAAAAGACAGACTGAAATTCAAGTTTTCATTCACAGGACAAGCCTTTCTCCCTTCACCTACTTTAGCTTCTTCTCATGTTCCTTCCCCAAACCTGCAACTTCAAGACTGGGTAAGTGAAGATGGTGATATCTTCCACTGTTATGAGAAAGAAAACAGGTCTGATGTATGACTTCTGGTGTGCATCAAGCTCTCAGAAACTTGGGTCAGGCCCATGGTTGCCATGGTGGCCATGAATTGCCCCAGACAGGGTTAAGATGAAATTCCCTCAAAATTTAAAGCTTTGAAGACACCATTGCCAACCTGGTTATGGAACCTAGCAGCTCAGGCAGGGTGCTGTTGCACAGAAGGGACTTCAGTATAGCAGGAAGAAACCCAACTGCTCCCTAGAACCCAGTTTCAACCACAGGGCCTCATACCCTGTTATCTGAAGCTCATAGCCTCTGAAAACCATTATGTTTCTGTGGAAGACAACTGTTCCCCCCCCCCCCCCAAGCTTGTGGCTTTAAAGCATAAAACCCAGGTGGACATATCTCCAAGAAGGGAACTCTCTCCTTCTGCCCTACCCAGGCCTCAGTTTTACATGCCAGGTTGGTTGCCTTATCCACAATTAAATCATGGTCTTATTACATAACAGTTTGGCATTCCATAATGAAGCCCAGGGCCATAAAGAATCTGAAGCCATGACCTTGGGGATGAATCCTGAGAGTGGGAGGCCAGGGCAGGTTTTAACCACTGGCCCCCACTATCCACCTGAGTGGCCAGTCCTCAGCTTCCCACCATATCCCCTTCTTCCTGCATTATGATCTTAATGGGACTACCTGTCCTCTCTTTTACCCTTTGGTTCCTCCCACCCTCACTACTCCCCTTCCAGGTCATAGAGAGCATCCAGTTATCTTATCCTCACGCTTAGTCCTTATATAGTTTACCTTTCTCTTTTTGGAATCTTTAAATATGTTTTGCATCTACTGTTATGGAATTATCACTGATTTACAACACTTGAAATGAAGCCCATAATCCTCAACTGCAATTATACTCCCAGCTACATGTTTGTCTCTCCTTAAAACTTTTAAATCAGACTAATTAGCCATAAACAGTACTGCTGCAACACAATTTCCCAACTGTAGATTTTAATATAACAATTTAAAATAAATTATTTTTAGATGTTTATAAAATACATTGAGTGCTTGATTCATGCAATTATTTTAAGTATGGAGATGACTCACTTGAATTTGGACTTTAAAAAAGTTCCTTATCAAAGCCTCTTGAGTAAAGTTAGCAGTTGTAGTGTAATAAGAGCTGTCCTTTTATAGATTGCCAAAGTACTAAAACAAAGGGAAATAAAAAGCAAAAAGCAAAGAAAGGAACAGGCAGTAAGAAATGGAGACCCTCAATGTTCTGTATTGGGACTGGTCTTTTTAATGTGTTCATAGATTATCTTAATTTAGGAGTAAAATGGCCAAGTCTGCAGATAATATCAAACCATTCAGGATGATGAAAACCAAAAGTGATTATGAAGAGCTTGAGAAAGATCTCTTTAAACTGGCTGAATGGTCAAGGAAATGGCAAATATGATTTAATTTAAACAAGTGGAAAGTGATGGAACTTGGGGGAAAACACCACCCCCACCACATATACACAGAGTTACAGCATGAACTGTCTATTACTAACCAAAGAAAAGGGTCATAGTAGATAATTCTAGCAGATGTGCAATAAATGTGAAAAAGGTAAGTTCCATACTAGTGATCATTAGGAAAAGAATGATGAATCAAAGAAACAACACTGTCATGTCTTTATATAAATTTTCTGGTATATCATCTGTGTCTGAAGTATTTGCTACAATTCTGGTTGCTACATTTGAAAAAGGATATAATAGATCTGGAAAAAGTTCAGAAAAGGACAACCAAAATGAACAGCAACTCAAGCATGAGAAAGAATTAGAAAGTTTGGGACTCTTTAGCTGAGAAAAAGAGTGATTGAGAAGAAACATAATGAAGATATATAAAATGATGCAAGACATGAGGGAAATCAATAGGGAGAGGTTTTTCGTCTCTCAAGATACTAGGAAACTGACTGGAAGGAAATGTCAAGCAGACAAAAGAAAGCATTTATTTCCATCAAATCATTTTGATTCCTAGTTACCACTTCGATAGATTTTCTCCATTAAACTAGCTTGTATGAGTTTAAAATTAAGAAGATGGTCTAACTTAGTTTCAATCTTACTTCCATTTGTAGGAGAACAGTAGCAGGAGTGAGGTGTATCTCTATATTCTGTCTATGAGTACCTGAGACTGGTTAGCTTTATGAAAAACAAATTGTTGAACTACTAAGAGCTTTGGTTAGATCCAGCAGACAATTCATATATTCTGTGTGGAATGAAACTTTCTTTTTAATCCAAAGTACATCATCAAAAAAGCAGTGAGTCATTTAGAGAATCCAGGCATGTTAAGGAAATCCTATTTAAACTCACCTTGGATGGTGTGAAAAAAAGTAGGGTTGCACTTGATTTATGCTTGGATGAGGGGCTACCAAGAAATCCAGAGCTATTAACTAGACTGGGTAGTTGGGGGAAAAAAATCTTCCATTTTGCCACCAAGCGGGGCGGGGCGGGGCGGGGGGGGGGATCAAGATATCTGTATATTCACCTGGAACAGAGCTTGATTTGAAGGGGAATTTTAGACATGACCCTTCCTGCATTATAGCCTTAATGGAACTGCCTGTCCTTTCTTTTCCCCTTCGGTTCCTCCCACCCTCCTTACTCTCCTTCCAGGCTATAAAGCACATCCAGTTATCTCATCCTCACCCTTAGTCTGACTTAGTCTCACTTATTTCTGACTGTTCAGAAATAAGTTCTGTTAAATAAGACTTTCTCCCAAGTGGGTGAGTATAGGGTTGTAGCCTTATGATATTAAAAAAAAGAAAAGAAAAAAAGAAACCAGCTGTGCGCAAATTTGCTGCATGGAAAAAGCATAAGAATCAATCCAAGAGAGGGAAATATATACAAAATGTATAATTCAGCAAAGGGATGTACTTTGACTTGAAACAAAACAAAACAAGCAGTTCTGTGACGTTTTAAATGTTGTCAAGTAAATTATGGTTTGGGAATTGATAGGCTAAAGCAGGAGTGCCAAACCCAGTCCTGCATGTCCTCCATATGTTTGGGTGAGGTATGTAGGGCTCCTCCAAAAAGTTGCTACTGATTTATCATTTTCATTTGACAGGGAAGGAAACTGCAAAATACAAGGGAGTCATCATATCAACTGTAATTAAATTAAATTAAATATTTCTTTTTATTTTTCTTTTGCCCTGTTTTTCATCCCTTTTTGGTGTGTAACCTCTGATATAAGATTTGAAGATCAGGTGTAGCCTTCGGCCCCAAAACTACCGCACAGCCCCAGGTTCTATCTTGTTTGGTCAGATCCAGTCTGCAGCAGGTAATATTACTCACCCACGTTCTCATGTAAAATCTTTTTATGGTAAATCTGTTTAGGAGTGAAAAAAGAGAGAACCTAGAAGCCTTGCTGCCTTTAATGGGGCCCACTGAAGCACCTGAGAAACCAGAGACCAGTAAAGCAGAAGCTGCATTAAAGATAATCTAATACTAATCCTTTCCCCAGGCAAGAAACAAGAAAGGTGATGCAAAGAAAGAATAGCCTGGAGAAGACCACACAAACAAACTGCCCTCCAACTGACTGCATTTCAGAACAAATACAATATTCCATGTGAGCAGCTTATTACAAATCAAAACATTTGACATAAAAGTAAAGAGAAAGCTGAAAATTATAAATTGCAAGCCAAAAGCAGAACAGTGACAAGAAGAAAGGCTTGGTAGGCTAGGGAGAAGGCTGGTCTTATTTTGCATTTTTATAGCTTTTTATCATTTTAATTTATGTCTAGATCAATTGACTTTATACAGTAAAATGCTCCAGAATGAACAAGGCTATAAATACTTCTTGAGTTCCTGGTAGCATCAGAAAACGTAGACAATACACATTTTTATTTATTATGCCAGCAGAAGACGGGGAAATATTAATAGTCATCCATTTCATAGGATGCTCTTGTGCTGCAGCAAATGGAAGCAATCAGCCTGGCCACACCTGAAAGATGGTGAACATTTTGGAACAGCTTTTATCAGAGGTTCTGTGTCTATGGCTTACCATTGCTGCAAATGATGTCATGGAAAGATATGCAATAGTAATATTTCAAGACTTCAGTTTGAGAAACAAGTATTTCATGTTGATGATGTTTGTTCCATTGATTGGGAACACATCCTTGCTTCCAAAGAAAGTACATGTTCAAAGGAAAGCCTGAAGCTTGCACAATTCATGTGCTGCCGTGTATCTGACACTGTGTCCTGTTTGATTTTAGGATTGATAAGTACCATTGGCTTTCAACTGGTTTCAGAAGCCAGTTCATGGGGCTAATTTTTACTATATAATATGGGACAAGGCAGATGGACTATATGTAAAATTGCCCCCTTTTCTACTAGGAGCCTATGTGAAATAGGCCTGATACATGCCCCATTGCTGAGCGATAAGGTCTATGGGGAATGGTTCCAACTGTGCATGAATGTTGTATCCATTTCTTTTAAAAATGCACTAGATATCAATATGTTTCTGGTCATGATGTGAAGTGTGATTTAGCAGAAAATGAAAAGCTATACAAGTTTTGTATCTGCAACACTTAAGGATATGTTATTTTCATTCCTTCTGAGTATTCTTTACATCCTAGTGTGAGCTGTTGCTGGGCTGATGAAGATGCACAAGGCTACATTAGATGTAATTTAGATTTTTTTTTCAGTCCAGTTGTTCTTTCTCACTATACCATGTAGCACTGAAAAAAAGCATTATCATTATTTTAGGCAGAGTTTTTCACTAGCCTATGCATTTTTAGTGCAGCCTGAGGTTTTAATTACTTGCCATAATGTGTCTCTTTTTAATATGCAAATGGTGGTTTATGATTTATGATGAGTTGCTTATTATTTTTGCTTCTACTACTGTAATATTATTTTTAACTGTTGATAGCCACTTGAATGCTAGTTTAGAGAACAAAGGTGGAATATAAGTTATTTTATTTATTTATTTTAAAAACCCCTAAAATGTATGGTATTTTGCTTGAAGAAATGCAAAAACATATTGGCAGTGGAGTACTTTGTCTTTGCATTATCTATATAAATTTGGCATAGTGATAAAATGGATAGAAATGTAAACATAAAACTAATATTCAACAATACATGCTTATACTGGGTAGAGTTTATTTTGCCAAGAAACTGCCCTCTCAGGATTCAGGCAGAGATATTTTCCAGCACTTTTACTTGTAAGGCAAATTAGGTTGCAGCCTAGAATAACAATTAATTCTGCTGCCACATGCCATGATTTTTTAATATGGAAATTATTGGGCTCCTTCCTCAGGCTTTGCTCTGTACTTCTTGCTCCTTTATAGCAGAATATGGAGATGCAGGAAGTGAAAAGTTTGTCGAATGTTGAAAATACACTAATTTGCTACCTTTAACTTTGCCAGTTCAAGGACTACAAACAACTATAATAAAAAATTACCCAGTGAATCCCAATTTCTAATGGCAAAACACTCCTTTCTCCTTAACTGGAAATAACAGGGACTGGAACAGAGACTTATTCATGCAAAATGTGTGTTCAGCCACTGAATTCTGAGCAGCCCAGGCCTTCCCTGTCAGTTGCTATTTTTCATTTCTAATGTGGTATCCATATTTTGTTAAGATGTATGCCTTTAATTGGAACTTTTTCTTCAGACTTCCATCATCTTGGGCTTAATGTGAAATATTTTGTGATCAGGTCAAAGATAAGACATAATTGGAGTAGACATGTTGTAGATTGATAGAGATCGTGGATGGCATTTGTGAGAGCATCACAGGCTTTTAAACTGATATGGTGTTATTGATGTTCTTGTTACTTGTACAGAAATTAAAAAAGCAAAAAAAGCATAACCCTCATAGAAAATACTTGTTTTAGAAGAGAAAGGGAGAATCAGAGGGACTTACTTGTTCCATGGTAAAAAACAACAACAAAAAAAAAAAACCCCCAAAAACCCACCAACCATTTACCTGTTTTTTAGTCTCTGAGAAATTCTTTTCACCTTTTGCAATACTTTAGGAACAAGCAAAAGTTGGCATGAAAACTTCAAAATAGAGACAGCGTTTCACAAGGAAAGACTCATGTGCCAACACATTAGTTCAAGTTCATTGTGACCTGGATAATGAGCATGGCTGGCTGGGGAATTCTGGGAGTTGAAGTCCACACCTCTTAAAGTTCCCAAGGTTGAGGAATACTGCTCTAGGATATTTCCCAATAAGTGCCGTCTTTCTTTTTTCTTTTTCCCCCTTTTCCTCTTCCTCTTCAAGGTCTTTGTCTGTCTAAGAACCTTCCTTTAGTTAAATAGTAGTAAACACTTGGCTGTTCTTTGTTCTTTCTTTTCTTTTTGCCAATTTGCCAACTGTGCTATGAGTATTAGGAACTAAGAGTCATAAGGAGCCCACCCAAGGGAAGATTAACGATGAGTTTTACAGAATAGGATCTCAGATAAACTAGGCCCCTGTGGATGTTTACAGACATTCAGTCTCCATCCTTAAGGGTGGAGAGTTGTGGATATATTTCTGATCTCCAAATTTGCTGAACATGTTTATATTTCATATTTAAGCTTCCCTGGTATGATA